>NC_133134.1:85376471-85468971 GCF_048418815.1 Hemitrygon akajei
ACTAGGTACACGGATGGGTGGGGTTATGGGGATCTGTGCTGGGTACAGATCGATGGGACTAGGTACATGGATGGGGGGTGTATGGGGGTCTGTGTCCGAGTACAGATCGATGGGACTAGGTACATGGATGGGGGGGTATGGGGGTCTGTGTCTGGGTACAGATCGATGGGACTACGTACATGGGATGGGGGGGGTATGGGGGTCTGTGTCCGGGTACGATCGATGGGACTAGGTACATGAATGGTGGGGTATGGGGGTCTGTGTCCGGGTACAGATCGATGGGACTAGGTACATGGATGGGGGGGAATGGGGGTCTGTGTCTGGGTACAGATCGATGGGACTAGGTACATGGATGGGGGGGTATGGGGGTCTGTGTCTGGGTACGATCGATGGGACTAGGTACATGGATGGGGGGTGTATAGGGGTCTGTATCTGGGTACACATTGATGGACTAGGTACATGGATGGGGGGTGGCATAGGGGTCTGTGTCTGGGTACAGATCGATGGGACTAGGTTACATGGATGGGGGTGTATGGGGGTCTGTGTCCGGTTACAGATCGATGGGACTAGGTACATGGATGGGGGTGTATGGGGGTCTGTGTCCGGGTACAGATCAATGGGACTAGGTACATGGATGGGGGGGTATGGGGGTCTGTGTCCGGGTACAGATCGATGGGACTAGGTACATGGATGGGGGGGTATGGGGGTCTGTGTCCGGGTACAGATCGATGGGACTAGGTACATGGATGGGGGGTGGCATAGGGGTCTGTGTCTGGGTACAGATCAATGGGACTAGGTACATGGATGGGGGTGTATCGGGGTCTGTGTCTGGTTACAGATCGATGGGACTAGGTACATGGATGGGGGTGTATGGGGGTCTGTGTCCGGGTACAGATCAATGGGACTAGGTACATGGATGGGGGGGTATGGGGGTCTGTGTCCGGGTACAGATCGATGGGACTAGGTACATGGATGGGGGGGTATGGGGGTCTGTGTCCGGGTACAGATCGATGGGACTAGGTACATGGATGGGGGGTGGCATAGGGGTCTGTGTCTGGGTACAGATCAATGGGACTAGGTACATGGATGGGGGTGTATCGGGTCTGTGTCCGGTTACAGATTGATGGGACTAGGTACATGGATGATGGGGTATGGGGGTCTGTGTCCGGGTACAGATCGATGGGACTAGGTACATGGATGATGGGGTATGGGGGTCTGTGTCCGGTACAGATCGATGGGACTAGGTCACATGGATGATGGGGTATGGGGGTCTGTGTCCGGTTACAGATTGATGGGACTAGGTACATGGATGGGGGGGTATGGGGGTCTGTGTCCGGGTACAGATCGATGGGACTAGGTACATGAATGGTGGGGTATGGGGTCTGTGTCCAGGTACAGATCGATGGGACTAGGTACATGGATGATGGGGTATGGGGGTCTGTGTCCGGGTACAGATCGATGGGACTAGGTACATGGATGATGGGGTATGGGGGTCTGTGTCCGGGTACAGATCGATGGGACTAGGTACATGGATGATGGGGTATGGGGGTCTGTGTCCGGTTACAGATTGATGGGACTAGGTACATGGATGATGGGGTATGGGGGTCTGTGTCCGGGTACAGATCGATGGGACTAGGTACATGGATGATGGGGTATGGGGGGTCTGTGTCCAGGTACAGATTGATGGGACTAGGTACATGGATGATGGGGTATGGGGTTCGTGTCCGGGTACAGATCGATGGGACTAGGTACATGGATGATGGGGTATGGGGGTCTGTGTCCGGGTACAGATCGATGGGACTAGGTACATGGATGATGGGGTATGGGGGTCTGTGTCCAGGTACAGATTGATGGGACTAGGTACATGGATGATGGGGTATGGGGGTCTGTGTCCGGGTACAGATCGATGGGACTAGGTACATGGATGATGGGGTATGGGGGTCTGTGTCCGGTTACAGATTGATGGGACTAGGTACATGGATGGTGGGGTATCGGGGTCTGTGTCCGGGTACAGATCGATGGGACTAGGTACATGAATGGTGGGGTATGGGGGTCTGTGTCCAGGTACAGATCGATGGGACTAGGTACATGGATGGATGGGGGTGTATGGGGGTCTGTGTCTGGGTACAGATCGATAGGACTAGGTACATGGATGGGGGGGGTATTGGGGTCTGTGTCCAGGTACAGATCGATGGGACTAGGTACATGGATGGAGGGGGGGTATTGGGGTCTGTGTCCGGGAACAGATCGATAGGACTAGGTACATGGATGGGGGGGGGGTATTGGGGTCTGTGTCCGGGTACAGATCGATGGGACTAGGTACATGGATGGGGGGGGTATGGGGGTCTGTGTCGGGTACAGATCGATGGGACTAGGTACATGGATGGGGGGGGGTATGGGGGTCTGTGTCCGGGTACAGATCGATGGGACTAGGTACATGGATGGGGGTGTATGGGGGTCTGTGTCTGGGTACAGATCGATGGGACTAGGTACATGGATGGGGGTGTATGGGGGTCTGTGTCTGGGTACAGATCGATGGGACTAGGTACATGGATGGGGGGGTATTGGGGTCTGTGTATGGGTACAGATCGATGGGACTAGGTACATGGATGGGGGTGTATGGGGGTCTGTGTCTGGGTACAGATCGATGGGACTAGGTACATGGATGGGGGGTGTATGGGGGTCTGTGTCCGGGTACAGATCGATGGGACGAGGTATATGGATGGGGGTGTATGGGGGTCTGTGTCTGGTGTTACGTACTCGTGACACGTGACAGTGGTACCCTTGTCACATGACTGGGGTTGAAGTTATACTGGACTTGAGGTAATGGTCTTGTGATGGTGGAGTGATGTCATTTTCCCGCCAGGAGAGGTCATGTGACAGGTTTTTTTTTACAGGTTATAAAAGGAAGACCCACCCTGTGGGGAGGGGCAGTTCGTGGCTGGATTTGCCATGTTGACTTCATGCCACTGCGTGATTTAATGTGATGACGCAGTTTAGTTGAAAAATGAAGTTTTATATAATGCCTAAAGTTTAAAAGGTCATTGCCAGCAGTTTCTTTGCTGGTGGAGAGTAAAGATAAGAATTTGGAAGATAAAGATCGAGGAGAATCGATTTTCGACGGTGGATTGGTTTCGAACTTATTTGATCCTCATTCGGAAGGATTCCATTGACTATTCTTGCTGTTAATCCCTGGGATGACCAGAAAGGATTTGAGAATAGTGTGGAAGGAAAGGTCAGTGCCTTTAAACCGTTACATTTCATAAAAGTATTCATGGGAATAGTTCGATGCCGGGGATCGAAGGACAACGACATGGAAGAGAATTCGAATCGCCTTAGAAAGTCTCTCCTTTTAAAATGGACTGTGAGCTTTTGAACTTTCGGCATACCGCTTTAAAGAACTGTTTTTTTTTCAACATCGCTGTAAGAACTGTTTTTGCTACATCGCTTTAAGAACTGTTTAAGCTGTCGCACAGCAGCTGTTTTCCGGTTACGTTTGAGTTTGTTTACTTTTGGGGGTGTTTGTTTTCAGTGTTTAATAAACGTGTTATTTATTATAAAAACCCTTTGCCTAACTCATATATATTTATTGTTGCCTGAATACGTAACATTAATATGGGGGCTCATCCGGGATTGGATCGTTTGAGTTTAAATGCTTGTTAACTTTTGAGTCGGTGTTTTGGAAACGGGGATTACTCGATTCTTTTGTTTCATTGGCTTTTGAGTGGTATTCGGCAACGATGAATATTGATGAGTTTCTGGATTCGCCAGCCGTGGATTTGTTAGCGAAGGCGAAAAAAGCTGATGTATCTGAGATAGCTCGTAGATTACAACTTAAAGGTATTTTGCAGACTACATCAAAAGCTGTTATACAGAGAAAAATCGCGTCTCACTATGTGGATTCGGGTGTTTTTGATGATTCGGTTTTTAGAGTCGTTTCCAATAAGTAATCTGGAGATGCAGTTGCAAATCGAACAAATGATGTTAGAGCGGTGTAAATTAGAGGCTGAACAGAAAAAGAGAGAGTTTGAATATGCAATGGCGGAATTAAGGTCTGGGAATCAGTCTTCTGGTTCTAAAAAACCGTTGTTGCTAGTCAAGAAATTAAATTGGTCCCTCCATTTAGTGAAACAGATGTGGAGAGATATTTTCAACATTTTGAAACTATTGCTCGGATGTCAGACTGGCCGAAAGATAAATGGTCAGTGTTGTTACAGAGTGTAATTAAAGGTAAAGCACGACAAGTTTACACAGCTTTAACTGCTGCGCAAGCATTAGATTATGATATTGTGAAAACGAATATTCTCAAAGCGTACGAATTAGTCCCAGAAGCATATAGGGAAAGATTCAGAAGTTTGAAAAAGTCTGTGGAAAAGACTTATGTGGAATTTGCCTATGATAAAGCTGTGTGTTTTGAGAGATGGGTTTCTTCTAAAAATGTAAATGAGGACTATGATACATTGAGAGAGCTGATTTTAATGGAGGAATTTAAAAGAAGCATTCCTGTTGAAGTAAGGACCTACTTAAATGAGAGGGATACTGATAAATTGCAGGACTGTGCTAGATTAGCTGATGAGTATGTTTTAATCCATAAGAATAAATTTCCTCAGGGTAGAATTTTTAAGAGGAAAAATAATATGGATACTCAAGGTAAATCAGAAATTAAATCAGAGGTTAATGAGAAAGGTAAGGAGGAAGGAAAACCTGTGACGGTAAGACAGTTTGGTCTTATTTGTAACTATTGTAAGAAGCCTGGCCATGTAATAGCTAACTGTTTCAAATTGAAAAAGAAAGAGAAGGAAGCAGTTCCAGATGCTTGCGTGCAACATACTGAAGCACCTGTAAAGTTACAGGGTTTGATAAACACAAAGCCTCATTTGTTAAAGTCTGACCAAGTTAGAAAGGGATATGATCATTTTATAACTGAAGGGTTTGTATCCTTGAAAGAAGGATCTACTCTAGTGCCAATAAAAATCCTTAGGGATACTGGAGCTTCTCAATCACTGATGTTAGATAATGTGTTGAAGTTTAATGAAGAGAGTGATACTGGTGAGGTAAATTACGTAAGAGGTGTTGGGAGTGATTTTATGCCTGTACATTTACATAAAGTAAATTTAAAGTCAGGGTTAGTTACAGGATTTGTTAAAGTAGGATTACAGCATAGCTTACCTGTGAAGGATATTTCATTGTTGTTAGGTAATGACTTGGCAGGTGGACAAGTTTTTCCTGAAGTACATTTGACAATGGAGTCAGAGGAACCAGAGATGAATTCTAACACAGATTTTTCCTGTGTTGTGACTAGAGCTATGGCTAAAAAGATTGATGTGCAGAATGAGGTTGTTACTCATGACTGTTCAACTCAGGATTCGAGTTTTGAGGATGTGTCAGAGACTTTCTTACCTTCGTTGTTTGAACAAGATTCTGGGAGTAAGTCTGACTATGAAGATTTATCTCTGTCTCGGAAGGAGATGATAGCAGAGCAGAATAGAGATCCTGAGATTATAAAATTAAGGGAACAAGCTTTACTAGGTAGTGAAATTGAGAAGGTGTCAGTAGGATATTACTTGGAAAAAGGAGTGTTGATGAGGAAGTGGAGGTCGCCTACAATTCCTGCAAGTGAGGAATGGAATGTTGTTTACCAGGTAGTTGTTCCTAACGTTTATCGGAATGAGATTTTGACTTTAGCTCATAGTGTGCCTTTAGGTGGACATCAAGGGGTAAGGAAAACTGTGGACAAGATTTTAAAACATTTTTACTGGCCTGGTCTGAGAAAAGATGTGGCGATGTTTTGTAAAACGTGCCATACTTGTCAAATTGTGGGTAAACCAAATCAGGTTACACCAGTAGCTCCATTACAACCTATTCCAGCATTTGGTGAACCGTTTTCTAAAGTTATTGTAGATTGTGTTGGTCCATTACCAAAGACAAAAACTGGTTATCAGTATTTGTTGACTATCATGTGTACTTCGTCTAGGTTTCCAGAGGCAGTACCACTTAGGAATATAAAAGCTAAAACTGTGACAAAGGCTCTTATAAGATTCTTTACTTATTTTGGATTACCTAAGGAAATACAAACTGATCAAGGCAGTAATTTTATGTCTGGATTGTTTCAACAGATAGTTTATAAATTGGGAGCTAAGCAAATCACTTCATCTGCATACCATCCAGAATCACAAGGTGCCTTGGAGAGGTTTCATTCTACCCTCAAGAATATGATTAGGACATATTGTGTGGAAAATGAAAGTGACTGGGATGAGAGTATAAACTTACTTTTATTTGCAGTAAGGGAATCGGTACAGGAATCTTTAGGTTTTAGTCCATTTGAACTTGTGTTTGGGCATAGAGTTAGAGGACCTTTAGCTTTATTGAAAGAACAGTGGATTAGTAAGGAAGTACACACTAATTTGTTGGACTATGTTTTGAAATTTAAGGACAGGTTACATAAAGCTTGTAGCTTAGCCAAGGAAAATTTAAAGTTGGCTCAGGAGAAAATGAAAACTTGGTATGATAAAGAAGCTAGGATGAGGATGTTTAAGCCTGGAGATAAGGTGTTGGTTCTTTTCCCAGTGCAGACAAATCCTTTACAAGCTAGATTTCATGGTCCTTATGAAATTGTGTCTAGAATCAATGATGTGGATTACGTAATAAAAACTCCAGATCGTAGAAGGTCAACACAACTTTGCCACGTAAATATCATTAAACCATATTTTGAGAAACAATCTGATACTGTGACTGTTGTGGTTAGTGAGAATGAGTTTGATGTTACAAGAGTACAATATTGTGATAACTCATGTTAAAGGTAAGGATAATGTGGTTGCTGATTGTCTATCTCGATGTTGAATGTACAATGTAATTTTTTTTTATGGAGTGTTTTTTTTTCCCCAATTGTAACACTCCTACTGTATTGTATGTTGTAAGATGTTATATGGTGGTATTGTATATTGTGTATGTTATAATTTATACATTTGTTTTTCTTGTAAGTAATTGTTAAAATTTTTGTTCTTGTCAGACCAAAAATGTTTTTTTGGAGGGAGGTGTTATGTACCCGTGACACGTGACAGTGGTACCCTTGTCACGTGACTGGGGTTGAAGTTATACTGGACTTGAGGTAATGGTCTTGTGATGGTGGAGTGACGTCATTTACCCGCCAGTAGAGGTAATTTGACAGGTTTTTTTTACAGGTTATAAAAGGAAGACCCACCCTGTGGGGAGGGGCAGTTCGTGGCTGGATTTGCCATGTTGACTTCATGCCACTGCGTGATTTAATGTGATGACGCAGTTTAGTTGAAAAATGAAGTTTTATATAATGCCTTAAGTTTAAAAGGTCATTGCCAACAGTTTCTTTGATGGTGGAGAGTGAAGATAAGAATTTGGAAGATAAAGATCGAGGAGAATCGATTTTCGACGGTGGATTGGTTTCGACCTTATTTGATCCTCATTCGGAAGGATTCCATTGACTATTCTTGCTGTTAATCCCTGCGATGATCAGAAAGGATTTGAGAATAGTGTGGAAGGAAAGGTCAGTGCCTTTAAACCGTTACATTTCATAAAAGTATTCATGGGAAAAGTTCGACGCCGGGGATCGAAGGACAACGACATGGAAGAGAATTCGAATCGCCTTAGAAAGTCTCTCCTTTTAAAATGGACTGTGAGCTTTTGAACTTTCGGCATACCGCTTTAAAGAACTGTTTTTTTTTTCAACATCGCTGTAAGAACTGTTTTTGCTACATCGCTTTAAGAACTGTTTAAGCTGTCGCACAGCAGCTGTTTTCCGGTTACGTTTGAGTTTGTTTACTTTTGGGGGGTTTGTTTTCAGTGTTTAATAAACGTGTTATTTATTATAAAAACCCTTTGCCTAACTCATATATATTTATTGTTGCCTGAATACGTAACACTGGGTACAGATCGATAAGACTAGGTACATGGATGGTGTGGGGGGGGGGAGATTATGGGGGTCTGTGTCCTGGTACAGATCGATGGGACCAGGTACATGGATGTGGGGGGTATGGGGGTCTGTGTCCGGGTACAGATCAATGGGACTAGGTACATGGATGGGGGGGTACGGGGGTCTGTGTCTGGGTACAGATCGATGGGACTAGGTACATGGATGGGGGGTGTATGGGGGTCTGTGTCCGGGTACAGATCGATGGGACTAGGTACATGGATGGGGGGGTATGGGGGTCTGAGTCTGGGTACAGATCGATGGGACTAGGTACATGGATGGGGGGGTATGGGGGTCTGTGTCCAGGTACAGATCAATGGGACTAGGTACATGGATGGGGGGGTACGGGGGTCTGTGTCCGGGTACAGATCGATGGGACTAGGTACATGGATGGGGGGGTATGGGGGTCTGTGTCCGGGTACAGATCGATGGGACTAGGTACATGGATGGGGGGGTATGGGGGTCTGAGTCTGGGTACAGATCGATGGGACTAGCAATATGGATGGGGGGGTATGGGGGACTGTGTCCAGGTACAGATCAATGGGACTAGGTACATGGATGGGGGGGTACGGGGGTCTGTGTCCGGGTACAGATCGATGGGACTAGGTACATGGATGGGGGGTGTATGGGGGTCTGTGTCGGGGTACAGATCGATGGGATGAGGTACATGGATGGGGGGGTATGGGGGTCTGTGTCCGGGTACAGATCGATGGGACTAGGTACATGGATGGGAGGGGTTATGGGGGTCTGTGTCCGGGTACAGATCGATGGGATGAAGTACATGGATGGGGGGGGGTATGGGGGTCTGTGTCCGGGTACAGATCGATGGGACTAGATACATGGATGGGGGGGGGGTATGGGGGTCTGTGTCTGGGTACAGATCGATGGGACTAGGTACATGGATGGGGGGGTATGGGGGTCTGTGTCTGGGTACAGATCGATAGGACTAGGTATATGGATGGGGTGTATGGGGGTCTGTGTCCGGGTACAGATCGATGGGACTAGGTACATGGATGGGGGGGTATGGGGGTCTGTCTCCGGGTACAGATCGATGGGACTAGGTACATGGATGGTGGGGTATGGGGGTCTGTGTCCGGGTACAGATCGATGGGACTAGGTACATGAATGGGGGTGTATGGGGGTCTGTGTCCGGGTACAGATCGATGGGACTAGGTTCATGGATGGGGGGTGTATGGGGGTCTGTGTCCGGGTACAGATCGATGGGACTAGGTTCATGGATGGGGGGTGTATGGGGGTCTGTGTCCGGGTACAGATCGATGGGACTAGGTACATGAATGGTGGGGTATGGGGGTCTGTGTCCAGGTACAGATCGATGGGACTAGGTACATGGATGGGAGGGGTTATGGGGGTATGGGTCCAGGTACAGATCAATGGGACTAGGTACATGGCTGGGAGGGGTTATGGGGGTCTGGGTCCTGGTACAGATCGATGGGACTAGGTACATGGATGGGAGGGGTTATGGGGGTCTGGGTCCGGGTACAGATCAATGGGACTAGGTACATGGATGGGGGGTGTATGGGGGTCTGTGTCGGGGTACAGATCGATGGGATGAGGTACATGGATGGGGGGGAATGGGGTTTTGTGTCCGGGTACAGATCGATGGGACAAGGTACATCGATAGGGCGGTATGCGGGTCTGTGTCCGGGTACGATCGATGGGACTAGGTACATGGATGGGGTGTATGGGGGTCTGTGTCGGGTACAATCGATGGGACAAGGTACACGAATGGGGGGGTATGGGGGTCTGTGTCCGGGTACGATCGATGGGACTAGCAATATGGATGGGGGGATATGGGGGTCTGTGTCTGGGTACAGATCGATGGGACTAGGTACATGAATGGTGGGGTATGGGGGTCTGTGTCCGGGTACGATCGATGGGACTAGCAATATGGATGGGGGGGTATGGGGGTCTGTGTCAGGGTACAGATCGATGGGACTAGGTACACGAATGGGGGGGTATGGGGGTCTGTGTCCGGGTACAGATCGATGGGACTAGGTACATGGATGGGGGGTATGGGGGTCTGTGTCTGGGTACAGATCGATGGGACTAGGTACACGGATGGGGGGGTATGGGGGTCTGTGTCCGGGTACAGATTGATGGGACGGTACACGAATGGGGGGGTATGGGGGTCTGTGTCCGGGTACAGATCGATGGGACTAGGTACATGGATGGGGGGGTATGGGGGTCTGTGTCCGGGTACAATCGATGGGACCTGGTACATGGATGGGGTGTATGGGGGTCTGTGTTGGGTACGATCGATGGGACAAGGTATATGGATGGGGTGTATGGGGGTCTGTGTCCGGGTACAGATCGTTGGGACTAGGTACATGGATGGGGGGGGGGTATGGGGGTCTGTGTCTGGGTACAGATCGATGGGACTAGGTACATGGATGGGGGTGTATGGGGGACTGTGTCCGGGTACAGATCGATGGGACTAGGTACATAGATGGGGGGGTATGGGGGTGTGTGTCGGGTACGATCGATGGGACTAGGTTCATGGATGGGGGGGTATGGGGGTCTGTGTCTGGGTACAGATCGATGGGACTAGGTACATGGATGGGAGGGTATGGGGGTCTGTGTCTGGGTACAGATCGTTGGGACTAGGTACGTGGTTGAAGGGTGTATGGGGGTCTGTGTCCGGGTACAGATCGATGGGACTAGGTACATGGATGGGGGGTATGGGGGTCTGTGTCGGGTACGATCGATGGGACTAGGTACATGGATGGGGTGTATGGGGGTCTGTGTCTGGGTACAGATCGATGGGACTAGGTACATGAATGGTGGGGTATGGGGGTGTGTGTCGGGTACGATCGATGGGACAAGGTTCACGAATGGGGGGGTATGGGGGTCTGTGTCCGGGTACGATCGATGGGACTAGCAATATGGATGGGGGGGGTATGGGGGTCTGTGTCTGGGTACAGATCAATGGGACTAGGTACATGAATGGTGGGGTATGGGGGTCTGTGTCAGGTACAGATCGATGGGACAAGGTACACGGATGGGGGGGTTTTGGAGTCTGTTTCCGGGTACAGATCGATGGGACTAGGTAGATGGATGGGCGGGTATGGGGGTCTGTGCCAGGGTACGATCGATGGGACTAGGTACATGGATGGGGGGGTATGGGGGTCTGTGTCCGGGTACAGATCGATGGGACTAGGTACATGGATGGGGGGGTATGGGGGTCTGTGTCCGGGTACAGATTGATGGGACTAGGTACATGGATGGGGGGGGTTATGGGGGTCTGTGTCCGGGTACGATCGATGGGACTAGGTACATGGATGGGGGGGTATGGGGGTCTGTGTCCGGGTACTGATCGATGGGACTAGGTACATGGATGCTGGGGTATGGGGTTTTGTGTCCAGGTACAGATCGATGGGACAAGGTACATCGATAGGGCAGTATGGGGGTTTGTGTCTGGGTACGATCGATGGGACTAGGTACATGGATGGGGGGGTATGGGGGTCTGTGTCCGGGTACAGATCGATGGGACTAGGTACATGGATGCTGGGGTATGGGGTTTTGTGTCCGGGTACAGATCGATGGGACAAGGTACATCGATAGGGCGGTATGGGGGTTTGTGTCTGGGTACGATCGATGGGACTAGGTACATGGATGGAGTGTATGGGGGTCTGTGTCCGGGTACGATCGATGGGACGAGGTACGTGGTTGAAGGGTGTATGGGGGTCTGTGTCCGGGTACGATCGATGGGACTAAGTACATGGATGGGAGGGGTTATGGGGGTCTGTGTCTGGGTACAGATCGATGGGACTAGGTACATGGATGGGGTTATGGGGGTCTGTGTCCGGGTACAGATCGATGGGTCTTGGTACATGGATGGGTGGGTATTGGGGTCTGTCTCCGGGTACAGATCGATGGGACTAGGTACATGGATGGGGGGTGTATGGGGGTCTGTTTCTGGGTACAGATCGATGGGACTATGTAAATGGATGGGGGGGTATGGGGGTCTGTGTCTGGGTACAGATCGATGGGACTATGTAAATGGATGGGGGGATATGGGGGTCTGTGTCTGGGTACAGATCGATGGGACTAGGTACATGGATGAGGGGTGTATGGGGGTCTGTGTCTGGGTACAGATCGATGGGACTAGGTACATGAATGGTGGGGTATGGGGGTCTGTGTCCAGGTACAGATCGATGGGACTAGGTACATGGATGGGGGGGTATGGGGGTCTGTGTCCAGGTACAGATCGATGGGACTAGGTACATGGATGGGGGGGTATGGGGGTCTGTGTCCGGGTACAGATCGATGGGACTAGGTACATGAATGGTGGGGTATGGGGGTCTGTGTCCAGGTACAGATCGATGGGACTAGGTACATGGATGGGGGGGTATGGGGGTCTGTGTCCAGGTACAGATCGATGGGACTAGGTACATGGATGGGGGGGTATGGGGGTCTGTGTCGGGTACAGATCGATGGGACTAGGTACATGAATGGTGGGGTGTGGGGGTCTGTGTCCGGGTACAGATCGATGGGACTAGGTACATGGATGGGGGGGTATGGGGGTCTGTGTCTGGGTACAGATCGATGGGACTAGGTACATGGATGGGGGGGTATGGGGGTCTGTGTCTGGGTACAGATCGATGGGACTAGATACGTGGTTGAAGGGTGTATTGGGGTCTGTGTCCGGGTACGATCGATGGGACTAGGTACATGGATGGGGTATATGGGGGTCTGTGTCGTGTACGATCGATGGGACAAGGTACACGAATGGGGGGGTATGGGGGTCTGTGTCTGGGTACGATCGATGGGACTAGCAATATGGATGGGAGGGTATGGGGGTCTGTGTCTGGGTACAGATCGATGGGACTAGGTACACGGATGGGGGGGTTTTGGAGTCTGTTTCCGGGTACAGATCGATGGGACAAGGTATATGGATGGGGGGGTATGGGGGTCTGTGTCCGGGTGCAGATCGATGGGACTAGGTACATGGATGCTGGGGTATGGGGTTTTGTGTCCGGGTACAGATCGATGGGACAAGGTACATCGATAGGGCGGTATGCGGGTCTGTGTCCGGGTACGATCGATGGGACTAGGTACATGAGTGGTGGGGTATGGGGGTCTGTGTCAGGTACAGATCGATGGGACAAGGTACACGGATGGGGGGGTTTTGGAGTCTGTTTCCGGGTACAGATCGATGGGACTAGGTAGATGGATGGGCGGGTATGGGGGTCTGTGCCAGGGTACGATCGATGGGACTAGGTACATGGATGGGGGGGTATGGGGGTCTGTGTCCGGGTACAGATCGATGGGACTAGGTACATGGATGGGGGGGTATGGGGGTCTGTGTCCGGGTACAGATTGATGGGACTAGGTACATGGATGGGGGGGGTTATGGGGGTCTGTGTCCGGGTACGATCGATGGGACTAGGTACATGGATGGGGGGGGGTATGGGGGTCTGTGTCCGGGTACTGATCGATGGGACTAGGTACATGGATGCTGGGGTATGGGGTTTTGTGACCAGGTACAGATCGATGGGACAAGGTACATCGATAGGGCAGTATGGGGGTTTGTGTCTAGGTACGATCGATGCGACTAGGTACATGGATGGGGGGGGATGGGGGTCTGTGTCCGGGTACAGATCGATGGGACTAGGTACATGGATGCTGGGGTATGGGGTTTTGTGTCCGGGTACAGATCGATGGGACAAGGTACATCGATAGGGCGGTATGGGGGTCTGTGTCCGGGTACGATCGATGGGACAAGGTACGTGGTTGAAGGGTGTATGGGGGTCTGTGTCCGGGTACGATCGATGGGACTAAGTACATGGATGGGGTGTATGGGGGTCTGTGTCCGGGTACAGATCGATGGGACTAGGTACATGGATGGGAGGGGTTATGGGGGTCTGTGTCTGGGTACAGATCGATGGGACTAGGTACATGGATGGGGTTATGGGGGTCTGTGTCCGGGTACAGATCGATGGGTCTTGGTACATGGATGGGTGGGTATTGGGGTCTGTCTCCGGGTACAGATCGATGGGACTAGGTACATGGATGGGGGGTGTATGGGGGTCTGTTTCTGGGTACAGATCGATGGGACTATGTAAATGGATGGGGGGGTATGGGGGTCTGTGTCTGGGTACAGATCGATGGGACTATGTAAATGGATGGGGGGATATGGGGGTCTGTGTCTGGGTACAGATCGATGGGACTAGGTACATGGATGAGGGGTGTATGGGGGTCTGTGTCTGGGTACAGATCGATGGGACTAGGTACATGAATGGTGGGGTATGGGGGTCTGTGTCCAGGTACAGATCGATGGGACTAGGTACATGGATGGGGGGGTATGGGGGTCTGTGTCCGGGTACAGATCGATGGGACTAGGTACATGAATGGTGGGGTATGGGGGTCTGTGTCCAGGTACAGATCGATGGGACTAGGTACATGGATGGGGGGGTATGGGGGTCTGTGTCCAGGTACAGATCGATGGGACTAGGTACATGGATGGGGGGGTATGGGGGTCTGTGTCGGGTACAGATCGATGGGACTAGGTACATGAATGGTGGGGTGTGGGGGTCTGTGTCCGGGTACAGATCGATGGGACTAGGTACATGGATGGGGGGGTATGGGGGTCTGTGTCTGGGTACAGATCGATGGGACTAGGTACATGGATGGGGGGGTATGGGGGTCTGTGTCTGGGTACAGATCGATGGGACTAGATACGTGGTTGAAGGGTGTATTGGGGTCTGTGTCCGGGTACGATCGATGGGACTAGGTACATGGATGGGGTATATGGGGGTCTGTGTCGTGTACGATCGATGGGACAAGTTACACGAATGGGGGGGTATGGGGGTCTGTGTCTGGGTACGATCGATGGGACTAGCAATATGGATGGGAGGGTATGGGGGTCTGTGTCTGGGTACAGATCGATGGGACTAGGTACACGGATGGGGGGGTTTTGGAGTCTGTTTCCGGGTACAGATCGATGGGACAAGGTATATGGATGGGGGGGTATGGGGGTCTGTGTCCAGGTACAGATCGATGGGACTAGGTACATGGATGGGGGGGTATGGGGGTCTGTGTCCAGGTACAGATCGATGGGACTAGGTACATGGATGGGGGGGTATGGGGGTCTGTGTCCGGGTACAGATCGATGGGACTAGGTACATGAATGGTGGGGTATGGGGGTCTGTGTCCAGGTACAGATCGATGGGAATAGGTACATGGATGGGGGGGTATGGGGGTCTGTGTCCAGGTACAGATCGATGGGACTAGGTACATGGATGGGGGGGTATGGGGGTCTGTGTCGGGTACAGATCGATGGGACTAGGTACATGAATGGTGGGGTGTGGGGGTCTGTGTCCGGGTACAGATCGATGGGACTAGGTACATGAATGGTGGGGTGTGGGGGTCTGTGTCCGGGTACAGATCGATGGGACTAGGTACATGGATGGGGGGGTATGGGGGTCTGTGTCTGGGTACAGATCGATGGGACTAGGTACATGGATGGGGGGGGTATGGGGGTCTGTGTCTGGGTACAGATCGATGGGACTAGATACGTGGTTGAAGGGTGTATTGGGGTCTGTGTCCGGGTACGATCGATGGGACTAGGTACATGGATGGGGTATATGGGGGTCTGTGTCGTGTACGATCGATGGGACAAGGTACACGAATGGGGGGGTATGGGGGTCTGTGTCTGGGTACGATCGATGGGACTAGCAATATGGATGGGAGGGTATGGGGGTCTGTGTCTGGGTACAGATCGATGTGACTAGGTACACGGATGGGGGGGTTTTGGAGTCTGTTTCCGGGTACAGATCGATGGGACAAGGTATATGGATGGGGGGGTATGGGGGTCTGTGTCCAGGTACAGATCGATGGGACTAGGTACATGGATGGGGGGGTATGGGGGTCTGTGTCCAGGTACAGATCGATGGGACTAGGTACATGGATGGGGGGGTATGGGGGTCTGTGTCCGGGTACAGATCGATGGGACTAGGTACATGAATGGTGGGGTATGGGGGTCTGTGTCCAGGTACAGATCGATGGGACTAGGTACATGGATGGGGGGGTATGGGGGTCTGTGTCCAGGTACAGATCGATGGGACTAGGTACATGAATGGTGGGGTGTGGGGGTCTGTGTCCGGGTACAGATCGATGGGACTAGGTACATGAATGGTGGGGTGTGGGGGTCTGTGTCCGGGTACAGATCGATGGGACTAGGTACATGGATGGGGGGGTATGGGGGTCTGTGTCTGGGTACAGATCGATGGGACTAGGTACATGGATGGGGGGGTATGGGGGTCTGTGTCTGGGTACAGATCGATGGGACTAGATACGTGGTTGAAGGGTGTATTGGGGTCTGTGTCCGGGTACGATCGATGGGACTAGGTACATGGATGGGGTATATGGGGGTCTGTGTCGTGTACGATCGATGGGACAAGGTACACGAATGGGGGGGTATGGGGGTCTGTGTCTGGGTACGATCGATGGGACTAGCAATATGGATGGGAGGGTATGGGGGTCTGTGTCTGGGTACAGATCGATGGGACTAGGTACACGGATGGGGGGGTTTTGGAGTCTGTTTCCGGGTACAGATCGATGGGACAAGGTATATGGATGGGGGGTTATGGGGGTCTGTGTCCGGGTGCAGATCGTTGGGACTAGGTACATGGATGCTGGGGTATGGGGTTTTGTGTCCGGGTACAGATCGATGGGACAAGGTACATCGATAGGGCGGTATGCGGGTCTGTGTCCGGGTACGATCGATGGGACTAGGTACATGAATGGTGGGGTATGGGGGTCTGTGTCAGGTACAGATCGATGGGACAAGGTACACGGATGGGGGGGTTTTGGAGTCTGTTTCCGGGTACAGATCGATGGGACTAGGTAGATGGATGGGCGGGTATGGGGGTCTGTGCCAGGGTACGATCGATGGGACTAGGTACATGGATGGGGGGGTATGGGGGTCTGTGTCCGGGTACAGATCGATGGGACTAGGTACATGGATGGGGGGGTATGGGGGTCTGTGTCCGGGTACAGATTGATGGGACTAGGTACATGGATGGGGGGGGGTTATGGGGGTCTGTGTCCGGGTACGATCGATGGGACTAGGTACATGGATGGGGGGGTATGGGGGTCTGTGTCCGGGTACAGATCGATGGGACTAGGTACATGGATGGGGGGGTATGGGGGTCTGTGTCTGGGTACAGATCGATGGGACTAGGTACATGGATGGGGGGGTATGGGGGTCTGTGTCTGGGTACAGATCGATGGGACTAGATACGTGGTTGAAGGGTGTATTGGGGTCTGTGTCCGGGTACGATCGATGGGACTAGGTACATGGATGGGGTATATGGGGGTCTGTGTCGTGTACGATCGATGGGACAAGGTACACGAATGGGGGGGTATGGGGGTCTGTGTCTGGGTACGATCGATGGGACTAGCAATATGGATGGGAGGGTATGGGGGTCTGTGTCTGGGTACAGATCGATGGGACTAGGTACACGGATGGGGGGGTTTTGGAGTCTGTTTCCGGGTACAGATCGATGGGACAAGGTATATGGATGGGGGGGTATGGGGGTCTGTGTCCAGGTACAGATCGATGGGACTAGGTACATGGATGGGGGGGTATGGGGGTCTGTGTCCAGGTACAGATCGATGGGACTAGGTACATGGATGGGGGGGTATGGGGGTCTGTGTCCGGGTACAGATCGATGGGACTAGGTACATGAATGGTGGGGTATGGGGGTCTGTGTCCAGGTACAGATCGATGGGACTAGGTACATGGATGGGGGGGTATGGGGGTCTGTGTCCAGGTACAGATCGATGGGACTAGGTACATGGATGGGGGGGTATGGGGGTCTGTGTCGGGTACAGATCGATGGGACTAGGTACATGAATGGTGGGGTGTGGGGGTCTGTGTCCGGGTACAGATCGATGGGACTAGGTACATGAATGGTGGGGTGTGGGGGTCTGTGTCCGGGTACAGATCGATGGGACTAGGTACATGGATGGGGGGGTATGGGGGTCTGTGTCTGGGTACAGATCGATGGGAGTAGGTACATGGATGGGGGGGGTATGGGGGTCTGTGTCTGGGTACAGATCGATGGGACTAGATACGTGGTTGAAGGGTGTATTGGGGTCTGTGTCCGGGTACGATCGATGGGACTAGGTACATGGATGGGGTATATGGGGGTCTGTGTCGTGTACGATCGATGGGACAAGGTACACGAATGGGGGGGTATGGGGGTCTGTGTCTGGGTACGATCGATGGGACTAGCAATATGGATGGGAGGGTATGGGGGTCTGTGTCTGGGTACAGATCGATGGGACTAGGTACACGGATGGGGGGGTTTTGGAGTCTGTTTCCGGGTACAGATAGATGGGACAAGGTATATGGATGGGGGGGTATGGGGGTCTGTGTCCAGGTACAGATCGATGGGACTAGGTACATGGATGGGGGGGTATGGGGGTCTGTGTCCAGGTACAGATCGATGGGACTAGGTACATGGATGGGGGGGTATGGGGGTCTGTGTCCGGGTACAGATCGATGGGACTAGGTACATGAATGGTGGGGTATGGGGGTCTGTGTCCAGGTACAGATCGATGGGACTAGGTACATGGATGGGGGGGTATGGGGGTCTGTGTCCAGGTACAGATCGATGGGACTAGGTACATGAATGGTGGGGTGTGGGGGTCTGTGTCCGGGTACAGATCGATGGGACTAGGTACATGAATGGTGGGGTGTGGGGGTCTGTGTCCGGGTACAGATCGATGGGACTAGGTACATGGATGGGGGGGTATGGGGGTCTGTGTCTGGGTACAGATCGATGGGACTAGGTACATGGATGGGGGGGTATGGGGGTCTGTGTCTGGGTACAGATCGATGGGACTAGATACGTGGTTGAAGGGTGTATTGGGGTCTGTGTCCGGGTACGATCGATGGGACTAGGTACATGGATGGGGTATATGGGGGTCTGTGTCGTGTACGATCGATGGGACAAGGTACACGAATGGGGGGGTATGGGGGTCTGTGTCTGGGTACGATCGATGGGACTAGCAATATGGATGGGAGGGTATGGGGGTCTGTGTCTGGGTACAGATCGATGGGACTAGGTACACGGATGGGGGGGTTTTGGAGTCTGTTTCCGGGTACAGATCGATGGGACAAGGTATATGGATGGGGGGGTATGGGGGTCTGTGTCCGGGTGCAGATCGATGGGACTAGGTACATGGATGCTGGGGTATGGGGTTTTGTGTCCGGGTACAGAT
This sequence comes from Hemitrygon akajei, assembly GCF_048418815.1. Lineage (NCBI taxonomy): Eukaryota > Metazoa > Chordata > Chondrichthyes > Myliobatiformes > Dasyatidae > Hemitrygon > Hemitrygon akajei. The sequence goes on from NC_133134.1 coordinate 85,395,667, forward strand.
CGATGGGACAAGGTACATCGATAGGGCGGTATGCGGGTCTGTGTCCGGGTACAATCGATGGGACTAGGTACATGAATGGTGGGGTATGGGGGTCTGTGTCAGGTACAGATCGATGGGACAAGGTACACGGATGGGGGGGTTTTGGAGTCTGTTTCCGGGTACAGATCGATGGGACTAGGTAGATGGATGGGCGGGTATGGGGGTCTGTGCCAGGGTACGATCGATGGGACTAGGTACATGGATGGGGGGGTATGGGGGTCTGTGTCCGGGTACAGATCGATGGGACTAGGTACATGGATGGGGGGGTATGGGGGTCTGTGTCCGGGTACAGATTGATGGGACTAGGTACATGGATGGGGGGGGTTAAGGGGGTCTGTGTCCGGGTACGATCGATGGGACTAGGTACATGGATGGGGGGGTATGGGGGTCTGTGTCCGGGTACTGATCGATGGGACTAGGTACATGGATGCTGGGGTATGGGGTTTTGTGTCAAGGTACAGATCGATGGGACAAGGTACATCGATAGGGCAGTATGGGGGTTTGTGTCTGGGTACGATCGATGGGACTAGGTACATGGATGGGGGGGTATGGGGGTCTGTGTCCGGGTACAGATCGATGGGACTAGGTACATGGATGCTGGGGTATGGGGTTTTGTGTCCGGGTACAGATCGATGGGACAAGGTACATCGATAGGGCGGTATGGGGGTTTGTGTCTGGGTACGATCGATGGGACTAGGTACATGGATGGAGTGTATGGGGGTCTGTGTCCGGGTACGATCGATGGGACGAGGTACGTGGTTGAAGGGTGTATGGGGGTCTGTGTCCGGGTACGATCGATGGGACTAAGTACATGGATGGGGTGTATGGGGGTCTGTGTCCGGGTACAGATCGATGGGACTAGGTACATGGATGGGAGGGGTTATGGGGGTCTGTGTCTGGGTACAGATCGATGGGACTAGGTACATGGATGGGGTTATGGGGGTCTGTGTCCGGGTACAGATCGATGGGTCTTGGTACATGGATGGGTGGGTATTGGGGTCTGTCTCCGGGTACAGATCGATGGGACTAGGTACATGGATGGGGGGTGTATGGGGGTCTGTTTCTGGGTACAGATCGATGGGACTATGTAAATGGATGGGGGGGTATGGGGGTCTGTGTCTGGGTGCAGATCGATGGGACTATGTAAATGGATGGGGGGATATGGGGGTCTGTGTCTGGGTACAGATCGATGGGACTAGGTACATGGATGAGGGGTGTATGGGGGTCTGTGTCTGGGTACAGATCGATGGGACTAGGTACATGAATGGTGGGGTATGGGGGTCTGTGTCCAGGTACAGATCGATGGGACTAGGTACATGGATGGGGGGGTATGGGGGTCTGTGTCCGGGTACAGATCGATGGGACTAGGTACATGAATGGTGGGGTATGGGGGTCTGTGTCCAGGTACAGATCGATGGGACTAGGTACATGGATGGGGGGGTATGGGGGTCTGTGTCCAGGTACAGATCGATGGGACTAGGTACATGGATGGGGGGTTATGGGGGTCTGTGTCGGGTACAGATCGATGGGACTAGGTACATGAATGGTGGGGTGTGGGGGTCTGTGTCCGGGTACAGATCGATGGGACTAGGTACATGGATGGGGGGGTATGGGGGTCTGTGTCTGGGTACAGATCGATGGGACTAGGTACATGGATGGGGGGGTATGGGGGTCTGTGTCTGGGTACAGATCGATGGGACTAGGTACATGGATGGGGGGTATGGGGGTCTGTGTCTGGGTACAGATCGATGGGACTAGGTACATGGATGGGGGGGGTATGGGGGTCTGTGTCTGGGTACAGATCGATGGGACTAGATACGTGGTTGAAGGGTGTATTGGGGTCTGTGTCCGGGTACGATCGATGGGACTAGGTACATGGATGGGGTATATGGGGGTCTGTGTCGTGTACGATCGATGGGACAAGGTACACGAATGGGGGGGTATGGGGGTCTGTGTCTGGGTACGATCGATGGGACTAGCAATATGGATGGGAGGGTATGGGGGTCTGTGTCTGGGTACAGATCGATGGGACTAGGTACACGGATGGGGGGGTTTTGGAGTCTGTTTCCGGGTACAGATCGATGGGACAAGGTATATGGATGGGGGGGTATGGGGGTCTGTGTCCGGGTGCAGATCGATGGGACTAGGTACATGGATGCTGGGGTATGGGGTTTTGTGTCCGGGTACAGATCGATGGGACAAGGTACATCGATAGGGCGGTATGCGGGTCTGTGTCCGGGTACGATCGATGGGACTAGGTACATGGATGGGGTGTATGGGGGTCTGTGTCGGGTACAATCGATGGGACAAGGTACACGAATGGGGGGGTATGGGGGTCTGTGTCCGGGTACGATCGATCGGACTAGCAATATGGATGGGGGGGTATGGGGGTCTGTGTCTGGGTACAGATCGATGGGACTAGGTACATGAATGGTGGGGTATGGGGGTCTGTGTCCGGGTACGATCGATGGGACTAGCAATATGGATGGGGGGGGGTATGGGGGTCTGTGTCTGGGTACAGATCGATGGGACTAGGTACACGAATGGGGGGGTATGGGGGTCTGTGTCCGGGTACGATCGATGGGACTAGCAATATGGATGGGGGGGTATGGGGGTCTGTGCCCGGGTACAGATCGATGGGACTAGGTACATGGATGGGGGGGTATGGGGGTCTGTGCCCGGGTACAGATCGATGGGACTAGGTACATGGATGGGGAGTATGGGGGTCTGTGTCGGGTACGATCGATGGGACAAGGTACACGAATGGGTGGGTATGGGGGTCTGTGTCCGGGTACGATCGATGGGACTAGCAATATGGATGGGGGGGTATGGGGGTCTGTGCCCGGGTACAGATCGATGGGACTAGGTACATGGATGGGGGGGTTTTGGAGTCTGTTTCCGGGTACAGATCGATGGGACTAGGTACATGGATGGGGGGGTATGGGGGTCTGTGTCCGGGTACAGATCGATGGGACTAGGTACATGGATGGGGGGGTATGGGGGTCTGTGCCCGGGTACAGATCGATGGGACTAGGTACATGGATGGGAGGGGTTATGGGGGTCTGTGTCCGGGTGCAGATCGATGGGACTAGGTTCATGGATGCTGGGGTATGGGGTTTTGTGTCCGGGTACAGATCGATGGGACAAGGTACATCGATAGGGCGGTATGCGGGTCTGTGTCCGGGTACGATCGATGGGACTAGGTACATGGATGAGGGGTGTATGGGGGTCTGTGTCGGGTACAATCGATGGGACAAGGTACACGAATGGGGGGGTATGGGGGTCTGTGTCCAGGTACGATCGATGGGACTAGCAATATGGATGGGGGGGTATGGGGGTCTGTGTCTGGGTACAGATCAATGGGACTAGGTACATGAATGGTGGGGTATGGGGTTCTGTGTCCGGGTACAATCGATGGGACTAGCAATATGGATGGGGGGGTATGGGGGTCTGTGTCTGGGTACAGATTGATGGGACTAGGTACATGGATGGGGGGGGGGGGTATGGGGGTCTGTGTCCGGGTACAGATCGATGGGACTAGGTACATGGATGGGGGGGGTATGGGGGTCTGTGTCAGGTACGATCGATGGGACAAGGTACACGAATGGGGGGGTATGGGGGTCTGTGTCCGGGTACGATCGATGGGACTATCAATATGGATGGGGGGGTATGGGGGTCTGTGTCTGGGTACAGATCGATGGGACTAGGTACATGGATGGGGGGGTATGGGGGTCTGTGTCCGGGTACAGATCGATGGGACTAGGTACATGGATGGGGGGGGTATGGGGGTCGGTGTCTGGGTACAGATCGATGGGACTAGGTACATGAATGGTGGGTTATGGGGGTCTGTGTCGGGTACAGATCGATGGGACTAGGTACATGGATGGGGTGTATGGGGGTCTGTGTCAGGTACGATCGATGGGACAAGGTACACGAATGGGGGGGTATGGGGGTCTGTGTCCGGGTACGATCGATGGGACTATCAATATGGATGGGGGGGTATGGGGGTCTGTGTCTGGGTACAGATCGATGGGACTAGGTACATGGATGGGGGGGTATGGGGGTCTGTGTCTGGGTACAGATCGATGGGACTACGTACATGGATGAGGGATGTATGGGGGTCTGTGTCTGGGTACAGATCGATGGGACTAGGTACATGAATGGTGGGGTATGGGGGTCTGTGTCCAGGTACAGATCGATGGGACTAGGTACATGGATGGGAGGATATGGGGGTCTGTGTCCAGGTACAGATCGATGGGACTAGGTACATGGATGGGGTGGTATGGGGGTCTGTGTCCGGGTACAGATGGATGGGACTAGGTACATGGATGGGGGGGTATGGGGGTCTGTGTATGGGTACAGATCGATGGGACTAGGTACATGGATGGGGGGCTATGGGAGTTTGTGTCAGGTACAGATCGATGGGACTAGGTACATGAATGGTGGGGTGTGGTGGTCTGTGTCCGGGTACAGATCGATGGGACTAGGTACATGGATGGGGTGTATGGGGGTCTGTGTCGGGTACGATCGATGGGACAAGGTACACGAATGGGGGGGTATGGGGGTCTGTGTCCGGGTACGATCGATGGGTCTAGCAATATGGATGGGGGGTTATGGGGGTCTGTGTCTGGGTACAGATCGATGGGACTAGGTACGTGAATGGTGGGGTATGGGGGTCTGTGTCGGGTACAGATCGATGGGACTAGGTACACGGATGGGGGGGTTTTGGAGTCTGTTTCCAGGTACAGATCGATGGGACTAGGTACATGGATGGGGTGAATGGGGGTCTGTGTCGGGTACGATCGATGGGACAAGGTACACGAATGGGGGGGTATGAGGGTCTGTGTCCGGGTACGATCAATGGGACTAGCAATATGGATGGGGGGGTATGGGGGTCTGTGTCTGGGTACAGATCAATGGGACTAGGTACATGAATGGTGGGGTATGGTGGTCTGTGTCGGGTACAGATCGATGGGACTAGGTACACGGATGGGGGGGTTTTGGAGTCTGTTTCCGGGTACAGATCGATGGGACTAGGTACATGGATGGGGGGGTATGGGGGTCTGTGTCCGGGTGCAGATCGATGGGACTAGCTACATGGATGCTGGGGTATGGGGTTTTGTGTCTGGGTACAGATCGATGGGACTAGGTACATGGATGGGGGGGTATGGGGGTTTGTGTCTGGGTACGATCGATGGGACTAGGTACATTGATGGGGTGTATGGGGGTCTGTGTCCGGGTACGATCGATGGGACGAGGTACATGGATGGGGTGTATGCGGGTCTGTGTCCGGGTACGATCGATGGGACTAGGTACATGGATGGGGTGTATGGGGGTCTGTGTCGGATACGATCGATGGGACAACGTACACGAATGGGGGGGTATGGGGGTCTGTGTCCGGGTACGATCGATGGGACTAGCAATATGGATGGGGGTTATGGGGGTCTGTGTCTGGGTACAGATCGATGGGACTAGGTACATGAATGGTGGGGTATGGGGGTCTGTGTCCGGGTACGATCGATGGGACTAGCAATATGGATGGGGGGGTATGGGGGTCTGTGTCTGGGTACAGATCGATGGGACTAGGTACACGAATGGGGGGGTATGGGGGTCTGTGTCCGGGTACAGATCGATGGGACTAGGTACGTGGATGGGGGGGTATGGGGGTCTGTGTCTGGGTACAGATCGATGGGACTAGGTACATGGATGGTGGGGTATGGGGGTCTGTGTCTGGGTACAGATCGATGGGACTAGGTACGTGGTTGAAGGGTGTATGGGGGTCTGTGTCCTGGTACGATCGATGGGACTAGGTACATGGATGGGGTGTATGGGGGTCTGTGTCGGGTACGATCGATGGGACAAGGTACACGAATGGGGGGGTATGGGGGTCTGTGTCCGGGTACGATCGATGGGACTAGCAATATGGATGGGGGGGTATGGGGGTCTGTGTCTGGGTACAGATCGATGGGACTAGGTACACGGATGGGGGGGGTTTTGGAGTCTGTTTCCGGGTACAGATCGATGGGACTAGGTACATGGATGGGGTGTATGGGGGTCTGCGTCGGGTACGATCGATGGGACAAGGTACACGAATGGGGGGGTATGGGGGTCTGTGTCCGGGTACGATCGATGGGACTAGCAATATGGATGGGGGGGTATGGGGGTCTGTGTCTGGGTACAGATCGATGGGACTAGGTACATGAATGGTGGGGTATGGGGGTCTGTGTCGGGTACAGATCGATGGGACTAGTTACACGAATGGGGGGGTTTTGGAGTCTGTTTCCGGGTACAGATCGATGGGACTAGGTACATGGATGGGGGGGTATGGGGGTCTGTGTCCGGGTGCAGATCGATGGGACTAGGTACATGGATGCTGGCGTATGGGGTTTTGTGTCCGGGTACAGATCGATGGGACTAGGTACATGGATGGGGTGTATGGGGGTCTGTGTCGGGTACGATCGATGGGACAAGGTACACGAATGGGGGAGTATGGGGGTCTGTGTCCGGGTACGATCGATGGGACTAGCAATATGGATGGGGGGGTATGGGGGTCTGTGTCTGGGTACAGATCGATGGGACTAGGTACATGAATGGTGGGGTATGGGGGTCTGTGTCGGGTACAGATCGATGGGACTAGGTACACGGATGGGGGGGTTTTGGAGTCTGTTTCCGGGTACAGATCGATGGGACTAGGTACATGGATGGGGAGGTATGGGGGTCTGTGTCCGGGTGCAGATCGATGGGACTAGGTACATGGATGCTGGGGTATGGGGTTTTGTGTCCGGGTACAGATCGATGGGACAAGGTACATCGATAGGGCGGTATGGGGGTTTGTGTCTGGGTACGATCGATGGGACTAGGTACATGGATGGGGGGATATGGGGGTCTGTGTCCGGGTACAGATCGATGGGACTAAGTACATGGATGGAGGGGTATTGTGGTCTGTGTCCGGGTACAGATCGATGGGAATAGTTACGTGGATGGGGGGTTTATCGGGGTCTGTGTCGGGTACGATCGATGGGACAAGGTACACGAATGGGGGAGTATGTGGTTCTGTGTCCGGGTACGATCGATGGGACTAGCAATATGGATGGTGGGGTATGGGGGTCTGTGTCTGGGTACAGATCGATGGGACTAGGTACATGAATGGTGGGGTATGGGGGTCTGTGTCGGGTACAGATCGATGGGACTAGGTACACGGATGGGGGGGTTTTGGAGTCTGTTTCCGGGTACAGATCGATGGGACTAGGTACATGGATGGGGGGGTATGGGGGTCTGTGTCCGGGTACAGATCGATGGGACTAGGTACATGGATGCTGGGGTATGGGGTTTTGTGTCCGGGTACAGATCGATGGGACAAGGTACATCGATAGGGCACTATGGGGGTTTGTGTCTGGGTACGATCGATGGGACTAGGTACATGGATGGGGGGGGTATGGGGGTCTGTGTCCGGGTACAGATCGATGGGACTAGGTACATGGATGCTGGGGTATGGGGTTTTGTGTCCGGGTACAGATCGATGGGACAAGGTACATCGATAGGGCGGTATGGGGGTTTGTGTCTGGGTACGATCGATGGGACCAGGTACATGGATAGGGTGTATGTGGGTCTGTGTCTGGGTACGATCGATGGGACGAGGTACTTGGATGGAGGGGTATAGGGATCTGTGTCCGGGTACGTTCGATGGGACTAGGTACATGGATAGGGGGTTTTGGCGGTCTGTGTCCGGGTACGATCGATGGGACTAGGTACATGGATGGAGGGGTATTGTGGTCTGTGTCCGGGTACAGATCGATGGGAATAGTTACGTGGATGGGGGGTTTATGGGGGTCTGTGTCCGGGTACGCTCGAGGGGACGAAGTACTTGAATGGGGGGGTATGGGGGTCTGTGTCCGGGTACGATCGATGGGACTAGGTACATGGATGGGGGGGGTATGGGGGTCTGGGTCCAGGTACAGATCAATGGGACTAGGTACATGGATGGGGGGGTACGGGGGTCTGTGTCCGGGTACAGATCGATGGGACTAGATACATGGATGAGGGGTGTATGGGGGTCTGTGTCCGGGTACAGATCGATGGGACTAGGTACATGGATGGGGGGTTATGGGGGTCTGTGTCTGGGTACAGATCGATGGGACTAGGTACATGGATGGGGGGGTATGGGGGTCTGTGTCTGGGTACAGATCGATGGGACTAGGTACATGGATGGTGGGGTATGGGGGTCTGTGTCCGGGTACGATCGATGGGACTAGGTACGTGGTTGAAGGGTGTATGGGGGTCTGTGTCCTGGTACGATCGATGGGACTAGGTACATGGATGTGGTGTATGGGGGTCTGTGTCGGGTACGATCGATGGGACAAGGTACACGAATGGGGGGGTATGGGGGTCTGTGTCCGGGTACGATCGATGGGACTAGCAATATGGATGGGGGGGTATGGGGGTCTGTGTCTGGGTACAGATCGATGGGACTAGGTACACGGATGGGGGGGGTTTTGGAGTCTGTTTCCGGGTACAGATCGATGGGACTAGGTACATGGATGGGGTGTATGGGGGTCTGCGTCGGGTACGATCGATGGGACAAGGTACACGAATGGGGGGGTATGGGGGTCTGTGTCCGGGTACGATCGATGGGACTAGCAATATGGATGGGGGGGTATGGGGGTCTGTGTCTGGGTACAGATCGATGGGACTAGGTACATGAATGGTGGGGTATGGGGGTCTGTGTCGGGTACAGATCGATGGGACTAGTTACACGAATTGGGGGGTTTTGGAGTCTGTTTCCGGGTACAGATCGATGGGACTAGGTACATGGATGGGGGGGTATGGGGGTCTGTGTCCGGGTGCAGATCGATGGGACTAGGTACATGGATGCTGGCGTATGGGGTTTTGTGTCCGGGTACAGATCGATGGGACTAGGTACATGGATGGGGTGTATGGGGGTCTGTGTCGGGTACGATCGATGGGACAAGGTACACGAATGGGGGAGTATGGGGGTCTGTGTCCGGGTACGATCGATGGGACTAGCAATATGGATGGGGGGGTATGGGGGTCTGTGTCTGGGTACAGATCGATGGGACTAGGTACATGAATGGTGGGGTATGGGGGTCTGTGTCGGGTACAGATCGATGGGACTAGGTACACGGATGGGGGGGTTTTGGAGTCTGTTTCCGGGTACAGATCGATGGGACTAGGTACATGGATGGGGAGGTATGGGGGTCTGTGTCCGGGTGCAGATCGATGGGACTAGGTACATGGATGCTGGGGTATGGGGTTTTGTGTCCGGGTACAGATCGATGGGACAAGGTACATCGATAGGGCGGTATGGGGGTTTGTGTCTGGGTACGATCGATGGGACTAGGTACATGGATGGGGGGATATGGGGGTCTGTGTCCGGGTACAGATCGATGGGACTAAGTACATGGATGGAGGGGTATTGTGGTCTGTGTCCGGGTACAGATCGATGGGAATAGTTACGTGGATGGGGGGTTTATCGGGGTCTGTGTCGGGTACGATCGATGGGACAAGGTACACGAATGGGGGAGTATGTGGTTCTGTGTCCGGGTACGATCGATGGGACTAGCAATATGGATGGTGGGGTATGGGGGTCTGTGTCTGGGTACAGATCGATGGGACTAGGTACATGAATGGTGGGGTATGGGGGTCTGTGTCGGGTACAGATCGATGGGACTAGGTACACGGATGGGGGGGTTTTGGAGTCTGTTTCCGGGTACAGATCGATGGGACTAGGTACATGGATGGGGGGGTATGGGGGTCTGTGTCCGGGTACAGATCGATGGGACTAGGTACATGGATGCTGGGGTATGGGGTTTTGTGTCCGGGTACAGATCGATGGGACAAGGTACATCGATAGGGCACTATGGGGGTTTGTGTCTGGGTACGATCGATGGGACTAGGTACATGGATGGGGGGGGTATGGGGGTCTGTGTCCGGGTACAGATCGATGGGACTAGGTACATGGATGCTGGGGTATGGGGTTTTGTGTCCGGGTACAGATCGATGGGACAAGGTACATCGATAGGGCGGTATGGGGGTTTGTGTCTGGGTACGATCGATGGGACCAGGTACATGGATAGGGTGTATGTGGGTCTGTGTCTGGGTACGATCGATGGGACGAGGTACTTGGATGGAGGGGTATAGGGATCTGTGTCCGGGTACGTTCGATGGGACTAGGTACATGGATAGGGGGTTTTGGCGGTCTGTGTCCGGGTACGATCGATGGGACTAGGTACATGGATGGAGGGGTATTGTGGTCTGTGTCCGGGTACAGATCGATGGGAATAGTTACGTGGATGGGGGGTTTATGGGGGTCTGTGTCCGGGTACGCTCGAGGGGACGAAGTACTTGAATGGGGGGGTATGGGGGTCTGTGTCCGGGTACGATCGATGGGACTAGGTACATGGATGGGGGGGGGTATGGGGGTCTGGGTCCAGGTACAGATCAATGGGACTAGGTACATGGATGGGGGGGTACGGGGGTCTGTGTCCGGGTACAGATCGATGGGACTAGATACATGGATGAGGGGTGTATGGGGGTCTGTGTCCGGGTACAGATCGATGGGACTAGGTACATGGATGGGGGGTTATGGGGGTCTGTGTCTGGGTACAGATCGATGGGACTAGGTACATGGATGGGGGGGTATGGGGGTCTGTGTCTGGGTACAGATCGATGGGACTAGGTTCGTGGTTGAAGGGTGTATGGGGGTCTGTGTCCGGGTACGATCGATGGGACTAGGTACATGGATGGGGTGTATGGGGGTCTGTGTCGGGTACGATCGATGGGACAAGGTACACGAATGGGGGGGTATGGGGGTCTGTGTCCGGGTACGATCGATGGGACTAGGTACACGGATGGGGGGGTTTTGGAGTCTGTTTCCGGGTACAGATCGATGGGACTAGGTACATGGATGGGGTTTATGGGGGTCTGCGTCGGGTACGATCGATGGGACAAGGTACACGAATGGGGGGGGTATGGGGGTCTGTGTCCGGGTACGATCGATGGGACTAGCAATATGGATGGGGGGGTATGGGGGTCTGTGTCTGGGTACAGATCGATGGGACTAGGTACATGAATGGTGGGGTATGGGGGTCTGTGTCGGGTACAGATCGATGGGACTAGGTACACTGATGGGGGGGTTTTGGAGTCTGTTTCCGGGTACAGATCGATGGGACTAGGTACATGGATGGGGGGGTATGGGGGTCTGTGTCCGGGTGCAGATCGATGGGACTAGGTACATGGATGCTGGGGTATGGGGTTTTGTGTCCGGGTACAGATCGGTGGGACTAGGTACATGGATGGGGTGTATGGGGGTCTGTGTCGGGTACGATCGATGGGACAAGGTACACGAATGGGGGAGTATGGGGGTCTGTGTCCGGGTACGATCGATGGGACTAGCAATATGGATGGGGGGGTATGGGGGTCTGTGTCTGGGTACAGATCGATGGGACTAGGTACATGAATGGTGGGGTATGGGGGTCTGTGTCGGGTACAGATCGATGGGACTAGGTACACGGATGGGGGGGTTTTGGAGTCTGTTTCCGGGTACAGATCGATGGGACTAGGTACATGGATGGGGAGGTATGGGGGTCTGTGTCCGGGTGCAGATCGATGGGACTAGGTACATGGATGCTGGGGTATGGGGTTTTGTGTCCGGGTACAGATCGATGGGACAAGTTACATCGATAGGGCGGTATGGGGGTTTGTGTCTGGGTACGATCGATGGGACTAGGTACATGGATGGGGTGAATGGGGGTCTGTGTCGGGTACGATCGATGGGACAAGGTACACGAATGGGGGGGTATGAGGGTCTGTGTCCGGGTACGATCAATGGGACTAGCAATATGGATGGGGGGGTATGGGGGTCTGTGTCTGGGTACAGATCGATGGGACTAGGTAGATGAATGGTGGGGTATGGTGGTCTGTGTCGGGTACAGATCGATGGGACTAGGTACACGGATGGGGGGGTTTTGGAGTCTGTTTCCGGGTACAGATCGATGGGACTAGGTACATGGATGGGGGGGTATGGGGGTCTGTGTCTGGGTGCAGATCGATGGGACTAGCTACATGGATGCTGGGGTATGGGGTTTTGTGTCTGGGTACAGATCGATGGGACTAGGTACATGGATGGGGGGGTATGGGGGTTTGTGTCTGGGTACGATCGATGGGACTAGGTACATGGATGGGGTTGTATGGGGGTCTGTGTCCGGGTACAGATCGATGGGACTAGGTACATGGATGGGGGGTATGGGGGTCTGTGTCCGGGTACAGATCGATGGGACTAGGTACATGGATGGGAGGGGTTATGGGGGTCTGTGTCCGGGTACAGATCGATGGGACTAGGTACATGGATGGGGGGGGTGGTTATGGGGGTCTGTGTCCGGGTACAGATCGATGGGACTAGGTACATGAATGGGGGGGGTGGTTATGGGGGTCTGTGTCCGGGTACAGATTGATGGGACTAGGTACATGGATGGGGTGTATGGGGGTCTGTGTCGGATACGATCGATGGGACAAGGTACACGAATGGGGGGGTATGGGGGTCTGTGTCCGGGTACGATCGATGGGACTAGCAATATGGATGGGGGGTATGGGGGTCTGTGTCTGGGTACAGATCGATGGGACTAGGTACATGAATGGTGGGGTATGGGGGTCTGTGTCCGGGTACGATCGATGGGACTAGCAATATGGATGGGGGGGTATGGGGGTCTGTGTCTGGGTACAGATCGATGGGACTAGGTACACGAATGGGGGGGTATGGGGGTCTGTGTCCGGGTACAGATCGATGGGACTAGGTACGTGGATGGGGGGGTATGGGGGTCTGTGTCTGGGTACAGATCGATGGGACTAGGTACATGGATGGTGGGGTATGGGGGTCTGTGTCTGGGTACAGATCGATGGGACAAGGTACGTGGTTGAAGGGTGTATGGGGGTCTGTGTCCGGGTACGATCGATGGGACTAGGTACATGGATGGGGTGTATGGGGGTCTGTGTCGGGTACGATCGATGGGACAAGGTACACGAATGGGGGGGTATGGGGGTCTGTGTCCGGGTACGATCGATGGGACTAGCAATATGGATGGGGGGGTATGGGGGTCTGTGTCTGGGTACAGATCGATGGGACTAGGTACACGGATGGGGGGGTTTTGGAGTCTGTTTCCGGGTACAGATCGATGGGACTAGGTACATGGATGGGGTGTATGGGGGTCTGCGTCGGGTACGATCGATGGGACAAGGTACACGAATGGGGGGGTATGGGGGTCTGTGTCCGGGTACGATCGATGGGACTAGCAATATGGATGGGGGGGTATGGGGGTCTGTGTCTGGGTACAGATCGATGGGACTAGGTACATGAATGGTGGGGTATGGGGGTCTGTGTCGGGTACAGATCGATGGGACTAGTTACACGGATGGGGGGGTTTTGGAGTCTGTTTCCGGGTACAGATCGATGGGACTAGGTACATGGATGGGGGGGTATGGGGGTCTGTGTCCGGGTGCAGATCGATGGGACTAGGTACATGGATGCTGGCGTATGGGGTTTTGTGTCCGGGTACAGATCGATGGGACTAGGTACATGGATGGGGTGTATGGGGGTCTGTGTCGGGTACGATCGATGGGACAAGGTACACGAATGGGGGAGTATGGGGGTCTGTGTCCGGGTACGATCGATGGGACTAGCAATATGGATGGGGGGGTATGGGGGTCTGTGTCTGGGTACAGATCGATGGGACTAGGTACATGAATGCTGGGGTATGGGGGTCTGTGTCGGGTACAGATCGATGGGACTAGGTACACGGATGGGGGGGTTTTGGAGTCTGTTTCCGGGTACAGATCGATGGGACTAGGTACATGGATGGGGAGGTATGGGGGTCTGTGTCCGGGTGCAGATCGATGGGACTGGGTACATGGATGCTGGGGTATGGGGTTTTGTGTCCGGGTACAGATCGATGGGACAAGGTACATCGATAGGGCGGTATGGGGGTTTGTGTCTGGGTACGATCGATGGGACTAGGTACATGGATGGGGGGATATGGGGGTCTGTGTCCGGGTACAGATCGATGGGACTAAGTACATGGATGGAGGGGTATTGTGGTCTGTGTCCGGGTACAGATCGATGGGAATAGTTACGTGGATGGGGGGTTTATGGGGGTCTGTGTCGGGTACGATCGATGGGACAAGGTACACGAATGGGGGAGTATGTGGTTCTGTGTTCGGGTACGATCGATGGGACTAGCAATATGGATGGTGGGGTATGGGGGTCTGTGTCTGGGTACAGATCGATGGGACTAGGTAAATGAATGGTGGGGTATGGGGGTCTGTGTCGGGTACAGATCGATGGGACTAGGTACACGGATGGGGGGGTTTTGGAGTCTGTTTCCGGGTACAGATCGATGGGACTAGGTACATGGATGGGGGGGTATGGGGGTCTGTGTCCGGGTACAGATCGATGGGACTAGGTACATGGATGCTGGGGTATGGGGTTTTGTGTCCGGGTACAGATCGATGGGACAAGGTACATCGATAGGGCACTATGGGGGTTTGTGTCTGGGTACGATCGATGGGACTAGGTACATGGATGGGGGGGGTATGGGGGTCTGTGTCCGGGTGCAGATCGATGGGACTAGGTACATGGATGCTGGGGTATGGGGTTTTGTGTCCGGGTACAGATCGATGGGACAAGGTACATCGATAGGGCGGTATGGGGGTTTGTGTCTGGGTACGATCGATGGGACCAGGTACATGGATAGGGTGTATGGGGGTCTGTGTCTGGGTACGATCGATGGGACGAGGTACTTGGATGGAGGGGTATAGGGATCTGTGTCCGGGTACGTTCGATGGGACTAGGTACATGGATAGGGGGTTTTGGCGGTCTGTGTCCGGGTACGATCGATGGGACTAGGTACATGGATGGAGGGGTATTGTGGTCTGTGTCCGGGTACAGATCGATGGGAATAGTTACGTGGATGGGGGGTTTATGGGGGTCTGTGTCCGGGTACGCTCGAGGGGACGAAGTACTTGAATGGGGGGGTATGGGGGTCTGTGTCCGGGTACGATCGATGGGACTAGGTACATGGATGGGGGGGGTATGGGGGTCTGGGTCCAGGTACAGATCAATGGGACTAGGTACATGGATGGGGGGGTACGGGGGTCTGTGTCCGGGTACAGATCGATGGGACTAGATACATGGATGAGGGGTGTATGGGGGTCTGTGTCCGGGTACAGATCAATGGGACTAGGTACATGGATGGGGGGTTATGGGGGTCTGTGTCTGGGTACAGATCGATGGGACTAGGTACATGGATGGGGGGGTATGGGGGTCTGTGTCTGGGTACAGATCGATGGGACTAGGTACGTGGTTGAAGGGTGTATGGGGGTCTGTGTCCGGGTACGATCGATGGGACTAGGTACATGGATGGGGTGTATGGGGGTCTGTGTCGGGTACGATCGATGGGACAAGGTACACGAATGGGGGGGTATGGGGGTCTGTGTCCGGGTACGATCGATGGGACTAGGTACACGGATGGGGGGGTTTTGGAGTCTGTTTCCGGGTACAGATCGATGGGACTAGGTACATGGATGGGGTTTATGGGGGTCTGCGTCGGGTACGATCGATGGGACAAGGTACACGAATGGGGGGGTATGGGGGTCTGTGTCCGGGTACGATCGATGGGACTAGCAATATGGATGGGGGGGTATGTGGGTCTGTGTCTGGGTACAGATCGATGGGACTAGGTACATGAATGGTGGGGTATGGGGGTCTGTGTCGGGTACAGATCGATGGGACTAGGTACACGGATGGGGGGGTTTTGGAGTCTGTTTCCGGGTACAGATCGATGGGACTAGGTACATGGATGGGGGGGTATGGGGGTCTGTGTCCGGGTGCAGATCGATGGGACTAGGTACATGGATGCTGGGGTATGGGGTTTTGTGTCCGGGTACAGATCGATGGGACTAGGTACATCGATAGGGCGGTATGGGGGTTTGTGTCTGGGTACGATCGATGGGACCAGGTACATGGATAGGGTGTATGGGGGTCTGTGTCTGGGTACGATCGATGGGACGAGGTACTTGGATGGAGGGGTATAGGGATCTGTGTCCGGGTACGTTCGATGGGACTAGGTACATGGATAGGGGGTTTTGGCGGTCTGTGTCCGGGTACGATCGATGGGACTAGGTACATGGATGGAGGGGTATTGTGGTCTGTGTCCGGGTACAGATCGATGGGAATAGTTACGTGGATGGGGGGTTTATGGGGGTCTGTGTGCGGGTACGCTCGAGGGGACGAAGTACTTGAATGGGGGGGTATGGGGGTCTGTGTCCGGGTACGATCGATGGGACTAGGTACATGGATGGGGGGGGTATGGGGGTCTGGGTCCAGGTACAGATCAATGGGACTAGGTACATGGATGGGGGGGTACGGGGGTCTGTGTCCGGGTACAGATCGATGGGACTAGATACATGGATGAGGGGTGTATGGGGGTCTGTGTCCGGGTACAGATCGATGGGACTAGGTACATGGATGGGGGGGCATGGGGATCTGTGTCGGGTACAATCGATGGGACTAGGTACATGAATGGGGGGGTATGGGGGTCTGTGTCTGGGTACAGATCGATGGGACTAGGTACATGGATGGGGGGGTATGGGGGTCTGTGTCTGGGTACAGATCGATGGGACTAGGTACGTGGTTGAAGGGTGTATGGGGGTCTGTGTCCGGGTACGATCGATGGGACTAGGTACATGGATGGGGTGTATGGGGGTCTGTGTCGGGTACGATCGATGGGACAAGGTACACGAATGGGGGGGTATGGGGGTCTGTGTCCGGGTACGATCGATGGGACTAGGTACACGGATGGGGGGGTTTTGGAGTCTGTTTCCGGGTACAGATCGATGGGACTAGGTACATGGATGGGGTTTATGGGGGTCTGCGTCGGGTACGATCGATGGGACAAGGTACACGAATGGGGGGGTATGGGGGTCTGTGTCCGGGTACGATCGATGGGACTAGCAATATGGATGGGGGGGTATGGGGGTCTGTGTCTGGGTACAGATCGATGGGACTAGGTACATGAATGGTGGGGTATGGGGGTCTGTGTCGGGTACAGATCGATGGGACTAGGTACACGGATGGGGGGGTTTTGGAGTCTGTTTCCGGGTACAGATCGATGGGACTAGGTACATGGATGGGGGGGTATGGGGGTCTGTGTCCGGGTGCAGATCGATGGGACTAGGTACATGGATGCTGGGGTATGGGGTTTTGTGTCCGGGTACAGATCGATGGGACTAGGTACATGGATGGGGTGTATGGGGGTCTGTGTCGGGTACGATCGATGGGACAAGGTACACGAATGGGGGAGTATGGGGGTCTGTGTCCGGGTACGATCGATGGGACTAGCAATATGGATGGGGGGGTATGGGGGTCTGTGTCTGGGTACAGATCGATGGGACTAGGTACATGAATGGTGGGGTATGGGGGTCTGTGTCGGGTACAGATCGATGGGACTAGGTACACGGATGGGGGGGTTTTGGAGTCTGTTTCCGGGTACAGATCGATGGGACTAGGTACATGGATGGGGAGGTATGGGGGTCTGTGTCCGGGTGCAGATCGATGGGACTAGGTACATGGATGCTGGGGTATGGGGTTTTGTGTCCGGGTACAGATCGATGGGACAAGTTACATCGATAGGGCGGTATGGGGGTTTGTGTCTGGGTACGATCGATGGGACTAGGTACATGGATGGGGGGATATGGGGGTCTGTGTCCGGGTACAGATCGATGGGACTAGGTACATGGATGGAGGGGTATTGTGGTCTGTGTCCGGGTACAGATCGATGGGAATAGTTACGTGGATGGGGGGTTTATGGGGGTCTGTGTCTGGGTACAGATCGATGGGACTAGGTACGTGGTTGAAGGGTGTATGGGGGTCTGTGTCCGGGTACGATCGATGGGACTAGGTACATGGATGGGGTGTATGGGGGTCTGTGTCGGGTACGATCGATGGGACAAGGTACACGAATGGGGGGGTATGGGGGTCTGTGTCCGGGTACGATCGATGGGACTAGGTACACGGATGGGGGGGTTTTGGAGTCTGTTTCCGGGTACAGATCGATGGGACTAGGTACATGGATGGGGTTTATGGGGGTCTGCGTCGGGTACGATCGATGGGACAAGGTACACGAATGGGGGGGTATGGGGGTCTGTGTCCGGGTACGATCGATGGGACTAGCAATATGGATGGGGGGGTATGGGGGTCTGTGTCTGGGTACAGATCGATGGGACTAGGTACATGAATGGTGGGGTATGGGGGTCTGTGTCGGGTACAGATCGATGGGACTAGGTACACGGATGGGGGGGTTTTGGAGTCTGTTTCCGGGTACAGATCGATGGGACTAGGTACATGGATGGGGGGGTATGGGGGTCTGTGTCCGGGTGCAGATCGATGGGACTAGGTACATGGATGCTGGGGTATGGGGTTTTGTGTCCGGGTACAGATCGATGGGCCTAGGTACATGGATGGGGTGTATGGGGGTCTGTGTCGGGTACGATCGATGGGACAAGGTACACGAATGGGGGAGTATGGGGGTCTGTGTCCGGGTACGATCGATGGGACTAGCAATATGGATGGGGGGGTATGGGGGTCTGTGTCTGGGTACAGATCGATGGGACTAGGTACATGAATGGTGGGGTATGGGGGTCTGTGTCGGGTACAGATCGATGGGACTAGGTACACGGATGGGGGGGTTTTGGAGTCTGTTTCCGGGTACAGATCGATGGGACTAGGTACATGGATGGGGAGGTATGGGGGTCTGTGTCCGGGTGCAGATCGATGGGACTAGGTACATGGATGCTGGGGTATGGGGTTTTGTGTCCGGGTACAGATCGATGGGACAAGTTACATCGATAGGGCGGTATGGGGGTTTGTGTCTGGGTACGATCGATGGGACTAGGTACATGGATGGGGGGATATGGGGGTCTGTGTCCGGGTACAGATCGATGGGACTAGGTACATGGATGGAGGGGTATTGTGGTCTGTGTCCGGGTACAGATCGATGGGAATAGTTACGTGGATGGGGGGTTTATGGGGGTCTGTGTCGGGTACGATCGATGGGACAAGGTACACGAATGGGGGAGTATGGGGTTCTGTGTCCGGGTACGATCGATGGGACTAGCAATATGGATGGTGGGGTATGGGGGTCTGTGTCTGGGTACAGATCGATGGGACTAGGTACATGAATGGTGGGGTATGGGGGTCTGTGTCGGGTACAGATCGATGGGACTAGGTACACGGATGGGGGGGTATGGGGGTCTGTGTCCGGGTTCAGATCGATGGGACTAGGTACATGGATGCTGGGGTATGGGGTTTTGTGTCCGGGTACAGATCGATGGGACAAGGTACATCGATAGGGCACTATGGGGGTTTGTGTCTGGGTACGATCGATGGGACTAGGTACATGGATGGGGGGGTATGGGGGTCTGTGTCCGGGTGCAGATCGATGGGACTAGGTACATGGATGCTGGGGTATGGGGTTTTGTGTCCGGGTACAGATCGATGGGACAAGGTACATCAATAGGGCGGTATGGGGGTTTGTGTCTGGGTACGATCGATGGGACCAGGTACATGGATAGGGTGTATGGGGTTCTGTGTCTGGGTACGATCGATGGGACGAGGTACTTGGATGGAGGGGTATAGGGATCTGTGTCCGGGTACGTTCGATGGGACTAGGTACATGGATAGGGGGTTTTGGCGGTCTGTGTCCGGGTACGATCGATGGGACTAGGTACATGGATGGAGGGGTATTGTGGACTGTGTCCGGGTACAGATCGATGGGAATAGTTACGTGGATGGGGGGTTTATGGGGGTCTGTGTCCGGGTACGCTCGAGGGGACGAAGTACTTGAATGGGGGGGTATGGGGGTCTGTGTCCGGGTACGATCGATGGGACTAGGTACATGGATGGGGAGGTATTGGGGTCTGTGTCTGGGTACAGATCGATGGGACGAGGTACATGTATGGGGTGGTATGGGGGTCTGTGTCTGGATACAGATCGATGGGACTAGGTACATGGATGGAGGTGTATGGGGTTCTGTGTCCGGGTACTGATCGATGGTACTAGGTACATGGATGGAGAGGTATTGTGGTCTTTGTCCGGGAACAGATCGATGGGACTAGGTTCATGGATGGGGGTGTATGGGGGTCTGTTTCTGGGTACAGATAGATGGGACTAGGTACATGGATGGGGGTGTATGGGTGTCTGTGTCCGGGCACAGATCGATGGGATGAGGTACATGGATGGGAGGGGTTATGGGGGTCTGTGTCCGGGTACAGATCGATGGGACTAGGTGCATGGATTGGGGGTTTGGGGGTCTGTGTCCGGGTACAAATCGATGGGACTAGGTACATGGATGGGGGGTTATGGGGGTCTGTGTCCGGGTACGATCGATGGGACGAGGTACATGGATAGGGGGTTTTGGGGGTCTGTGTCGGGTATGATCGATGGGACCAGGTACATGGATGGGTGGGTGTTGGGGTCTGTGTCCGGGTACAGATCGATGGGACTTTATTCAATGATGGGGGATATTGGGATCTGTGTCCAGGTACAGATCGATGGGACTAGGTACATGGATGGGGTGTATGGCGGTCTGCGTCCGGGTACAGATCGATGGGTCTTTATACAATGATGCGGGATATTGGGTTCTGTGTCCGGGTACAGATCGATAGGTCTATGTACATGGATGGGGAGGTATTGGGGTCTGTGTGCGGGTACAGATCGATGGGACTAGGTACATGGATGGGGGGGGTATTGGGTTCTGTGTGCGGGTACAGATCGATAGATCTATGTACATGGATGGGGAGGTATTGGGTTCTGTGTCCGGGTACGATCGATGGGACTAGGTATTTGGATGGGGGGGTGTATAGTGGTATGTGTCTGGGTACAGATCGATGGGACGAGGTACATGGATGGGGGGGGTATGGGGGACTGTGTCGGGTACGATCGATGGGTCTCGGTACATGGATGGGGAGGTATGGGGGTCTGTCTCTGGGTACAGATCGATGGGACGAGGTATATGGATGGAGGGGTATGGGGGTCTGTCTCTGGGTACAGATCGATGGGACTAGGTACATGGATGGGGTGTATGGGGGTCTGTCTCTGGGTACAGATCGATGGGACTAGGTACATGGATGGGGGGTATGGGGGTCTGTGTCTGGGTACAGATCGATGGGACTAGGTACATGGATGGGGGGGGTATGGGGGTCTGTCTCCGGGTACAGATCGATGGGACTAGGTACATGGATGGGGGGGTATGGGGGTCTGTGTCTGGGTACAGATCGATGGGACGAGGTATTTGGATGGAGGGGTATGGGGACCTGTGCCCTCCACACTATTCACAACACCCCCAACCTTTTTGACATCAGCAAATTTACTAACCTGTCCCTCTACTTACTTATCCAGGCGATTTATAAAAATCTCAAAGAGTAAGAGTTCCAGAACAGATCCCTGAGGCACACCACTGGTCACCGGCCTCCATGCAGAATATGACCCGTCTGCCACCACTCTTTACCTTCTGTGGGCAAGCCAGTTCTGGATCCACAAAGCAAGGTCCCTTTGTATCCCATGCCTCCTTACTTTCTCAATAAGCCTTGCATGGGGTACCTTATCAAATGCCTTGCTGAAATCCATATACACCACATCTACTGCTCTTTCTTCATCAATGTGTTTAGTCAGATCCTCAAAATTTTTTATCAGGCTCATTAGGCACGATCTGCCTTCGACAAAGTCATGCTAACTATTCCTAATCTTATTATGCCTCTCCAAATATTCATAAATCCTGCCTCTCAGGATCTTCTCCATCAACTTACCAACCACTGAAGTAAGACTCACTGGCCTAGAATTTCTTGGGCTATCTTTACTCCCTTTCTTGAATAAGGGAACAACATTTACAACCCTCCAATCCTCCGGAACCTCTCCCTTCCCCATTGATGATGCAAAGATCATCGCCAGAGGCTCAGCAATCTCCTCCCTCGCCTCCCACAGTAGCTTGGGGTACATCTCATCCGGTCCCCATGACTTATCCAACTCAATGCTTTCCAAAAGCTCCAGCACATCCTCTTTCTTAATATCTACATGCTCAAGATTTTCAGTCCACTGCAAGTCATCCCTACAATCGCCAAGATCCTTTTCCATAGTGAATACTGAAACAAAGTTCTGATTAAGTACCTCTGCCTTCTCCTCCAGTTCCATACACACTTTTCCAATGTCACACTTGATTGGTCCGATTCTCTCACGTCTAATCCTCTTGCTCTTCACATACTTGTAGAATGCCTTGGGGTTTTCCTTAATCCTGCTCGCCAAGGCCTTCTCATGGCCCCTTCTGGTTCTCCTAATTTCATTTTTAAGCTCAATTTTGAGGCTGTTTGAATTTTCTCCCCATTTAGATAATAGACTGCACTTCGCATTGCAGACTTCAAATCTAAATGTAGTGTTGTTTCCAACATCGCTGCCTCTCTCCCAGATGAGTTAAATCTTGTTCAATGTCACCAACACTGAGCCCCAGAGGAGGGCTTTTGAAACAACCTGCACCTTGGTCATCTCTGAGGTTGAGGTACACAGGTGTTTCCAACGAGTGGTCAGTCGCAAGGCTGCGGGACCGGACGGTGTCCCAGGCCGGGTTTTCAGGATGTGTGCCACGGAACTGGCTGGTTTACAGACATTCTTAATCTCCCCCTCTCCCAGTGTAGAGTGCCCTCCTGCTTCAAATTATCCATCATTATCCCTGTACCAGAAAAGACCGAGGTAACATGCCTGAACGACTGGCGTCCTGTCGCACTCACCTCAATAATAAGCTGGTCAAGGGCTACATCTGCAGCATGCTGCCACCCACACTGGGCCTCCCCCCACTGTATTCTGCCTACCGAAACAACCAATCGACAGACGACGCAATAGTCACAGCTCTACACACTGTCCTTACATACCTGGAGAAGAAGAATGCTTATGTGAGATTGCTGTTCCTGGACTAGAGTTCAGCATTCAGCACCATCATTCCATTCAGGCTCGACAAGAAGCTCAGAGGCCTCGGCCTTCACCCTGCCTTGTGCAGCTTCCTGTCAGATCACCAGCAGGTGGTAAGAGTGGGCTCCCTCAGGGTTGTGTCCTAAGCCTCCTCCTTTACCCTCTGTATACCCATGACTGTATACCACAGCTGGAATCTGCCAATTAAGTTTACTGACGATACTATTCACTGATTGGCCTAATCTCAAATAATGAGGCAGCCTACAGAGAAGAAGTCATCACCCTGACACAGTGGTGTCAAGAGAACAGCCTCTCCCTCAATGTCGCAAAAACAAAGGAGCTGGTTGTGGACTACAGGAGGAATGGAGACGGGCTCATCCCTATTGAAATCAGTGGATCTGGGGTTGAGAGGGTAAACAGCTTCAAGTTCCTCGGCATCCACATCACCGAGGACCTCACGTGGTCTGTACACACTGGCAGTGTGGTGAAAAGGCTCAGCAGCGCCTCTTTCACCTCAGACGGTTGAGGAAGTTTGGTATGGGACCCCATATCCTAAGAACTTTTTACAGGGGCACAATTGAGAGCATCCTGACTGGCTGCATCACTGTCTGGTATGGGAACTGAACCTCCCTGAATCGCAGGACTCTACAAAGAGTGGTGCGGACAGCCCAGCGAATCTGTAATTGTGAACTTCCCATGATTCAGGACATTTACAAAGACGGGTGTGTAAAAAGGGCCCGAAGGATCATTGGGGACCCGAGTCACCCCAACCACAAACTGTTCCAGCTGCTACCATCTGGAAAATGGTACCACAGCGTTAAAGCCAGGACCAACAGGCTCCGGGACAGCTTCTTCCACCAGGCCATCAGACTGATTATCTCATGCTGATACAATTGTATTTCTACGTTATATTGACTGTCGTGTTGTACATACTATTTATTACAAATGACTATAAATTGCACATTGTACATTTAGACGGGGACGTAACCTAAACGTTTTCACTCCTCCTGTATGTGAAGGATATAAGTAATAAAGTCAATTCAATTGCATTTTTGTTCTTTTTACCAAAATGCATTATCATACATTTCCCAACAAGGTATTCCATCTGCCACATTTTTGCCCATTCTTCCAATATGTCTAAGTCCTTCTGCAATCACGTAGCTTCCTCCACACTACCTACCCCTCCACCTATCTTCGTATCATCTCCAAACTTTGCCACAAAGTAATCAATTCCATTATCTAAATCATTGACAAATGTGAAGAGTAGCGATCCCCATACTGAGCGCTGAGGACCACCACTAGTCACTGGCAGGCAACCAGGAAAGGCCGCCGTTATCTCCACTCGCTGCCTCCTGCCTGTCAGCCATTCCTCTATCCATGCCAATAACTTTCCTGTAATGCCATGGGATTTTATCTTGCTAAGCAGCCTCATGTACGGCACCTAATCAAAAGCCTTCTGAAAATCCAAGTACCTCGCCTTTGTCCACCCTGCTTGTTATGTCCTCGAAGAACTCGATTTGTCAGGCAATATTTGTCAAGATTTGTCAGGCAATATTTCCCTTTGCAGAAACCATGCTGAATTTATTTTATCATTATTCTCCAAGTACCCCAAAACCTCGTCTTTAATAATGGACTGCATCAGTTATCTCTTCAGCAACCTCGCTCAGCACTCTGGGATGTAGTCCACCTGGCCCAGGTGGTTAAGTCTGCCTGGCACTTTTCCCTTTGTAACAGCAATGCCACTCACTCCTACCCCCTGACACTCACAGACCTCTGGCTCACTGCCAGTGTCTCCCACAGTGAAGACTGATACAAAGTACTTTTTTAAGTTATTTCTTTGTCCCGTATTACTACCTCACCAACATCATCTTCCAGTGAACTCTCAGCACCTTTTACTCTTTATGTAACTGAAAAACTTCCAGTATCCTGCTTTATATTATTGGCTGGTTTGTCTTCATATTTCATCTTTACCCTTCTTATCACTTTTTAGTTGCCTTTGGTTGGATTTTAAAAGCTTCCCTATCATCCCACTCACTTTTGCTACATTATATGCCCTTTCCTTGGCTTTTATGCAGCCACAATTGCCTATCTGAGTCATCTGAGCGGACTGTGGGACATTCTGTGGGACATATCTATCCTGAGCCTTGTGAACTATTCCCAGAACCTTCAACAACCTCTGCTCGTCCGTCATGCCCATCAGTATCCCCCTCCAATCCACTTATTGGGCAGAACAGACAGACAGACAGACATACTTTATTGATCCCGAGGGGAACTGGAAGATACACAAACCCGAAAGTACGTACCACCAGACTCAAGGACCCGGTGTGGTAGGACTACTGAGCAGCCCCCTAGACTTCTCACCTCACAATCCACCTCACTGTGACCCTGGCACCTTGTTAGCTGCCCTGCAACTCCGACGCTCTGTTCTGCAATCTGTGACTGCTTTTCCCTCGTACAACCTCAACGCACCGTTGTGAAGAAATGATCTGTATGGGCAGCATGAAAAACAAAGTTGTTCACAGGACCTTGTTACATGTGACAACAAACCAGTTTACCGTGGTATAGTGACACCGTGACCACCTTGATCACTTTGCACTAAAATAAAATGTAATTTTGCATTGTTCTAATTGTGTTTTTTCCTGTAAAAGATGTCCAACCTGATGGTATGAATATTGATTTCTTCTTCTAGTTAACAAGCTCCTCAATTCCCCACTCAGACCTTTTACTTCTTCTCACCTGTCTATTACTTCCCCTCCCTTCCCTTCCCTCTCCTCTCCTCTCCGATCAGATTCTTCCTTCTCCAGCCCCTGACCCTTCCCCACCCACCTACCTTCACCCATCACCTTCCTAGCCTCTTTTCCCTCCCCCTTCCCTCTCAGTCCTGAAGGAGGGTCTCGGCCTGAAATGTCCACTGTTTATAGATGCTGCTTGGCCTGTTGAGTTCCTCCAACTCCCTATCTGTGCTGCTTTGTGTAATGTATGTTTCTCTTGTGAATGTTGTGATTCTGACGCTGCTGTAAGTTTTTCGCTGTACCTGAGCATACATGAAATTGTGCTCAGCACAGTAAACTCTTTCACTTCTACTCTGAGCCTTTTATATCCAGGCAATTCAAGTGGTCACTCAGAAACTCCAAAACTCCTTAAATATGTTTGCATCAGTTTGCACCTCTCCAGCAGTGAATTCCAGGTACTCCCACCCACCTCCTCAATTTAGAAGACCAGGTCAGCAGAGACTAGATGCGCTGAAGGAGCCACTATCTCCTGCAGTGTTCTATGAATGAAAGAACATGAGAAATAGGAGCAGGAGTCGGCCATCTGGCCCGTCGAGCCTGCTCCACCATTCAATAAGATCATGGCTGATCTGAGCATCTCCACCTACCTGACTTTTCCCCATAACTCTTAATTCCCCTACTATGCAAACATCTATCCTACCTTGTCTTAAATATATTTACTGAGGTAGCCTCCACTGCTTCATTGGGCAGAGAGTTCCACAGATTTACAAAACCTCTGGGAAAAGCAGTTCCTCCTCATCTTCGTCCTATATCCACTCCCCGAATCTTGAGGCTGTCCCCACATTTACCAACATTGTACTCCATCTGCCAGACCCTTGCCCACCCACTTGACCTATCTATATCTCTCTGCAGACTCTTCGTATCTTCTGCACAATTTGCTTTCCCACTCAATTTAGCATCAACAGCAAACTTAGAAACTCTACACTGGGACCCCTCTTCCAGATCGTTAATGTATATTGTGAATATTTGCAGACCCAGCACCAACCCCTGAGGCACACCGCTCACCACTGATTGCCAACCAGAGACACACCCATGTATCCCAATTCCCTGCTTTCTATTGGTTAACCGATCCTCTATCCATGCTAATACATCACCCCCAACTCTATGCATCCTTATCTTATGGAAAAGTCTTTTATGTGGCACCTTATCGAACACCTTCTGGAAATCCAAGTAAATAACATCCATCTATTCCCCTCTATCCACTGCCCTCGCTATATCCACAAAGAACTCCAGTAAGTTTGTCAAACAGGACCTGCCTTTGCTGAATCCACGCTGCATTTGCCTGATGGATCCATTTCCTTCCAGATGCCTCACTATTTCTTCTTTAATGATAGCTTCAAGCATTTTCCTAACTACGGATGTTAAACTAACTGACCTATAGTTACCTGCCTTTTGCCTGCATCCTTTTTTGAGCAGTAGCATGATATTCACGGTTTTCCAATCCGCTGAAACCTGCCCAGAGTCCAGAGAATTCTGGTAAATTACCACCAAAGCCTCTACTATAACTTTGCCATTTCTTTCAATACCCTGGGATGCATTCCCCCAGCACCAGGGGACTTGTTTATCTTCAGGCCCACAAGTTTGCTCAGCACCACCTCTTTAGTGATAGCCATCCTCACCTCCCATCGCATCCATAACATCTTTCTTTGGCATGTTAGACAAGTCCTCCACCGTGAAGGGTGACAAAAAATAGTCATTCAAAGCCTCAGCCATTTCCTCATTACCCAATATCAATTCCCCCTTCTCGTCCTCCAAGGGAATCTACATTCACTCTGGCCTCCCTTTTTCACTGTATATAATTAGATAGATAGATAGATAGATAGATACTTTATTCATCCCCATGGGGAAATTCAACTTTTTTTCCAATGTCCCATACACTTGTTGTAGCAAAACTAATTACATACAATACTTAACTCAGTAAAAAATATGATATGCATCTAAATCACTATCTCAAAAAGCATTAATAATAGCTTTTAAAAAGTTCTTAAGTCCTGGCGGTAGAATTGTAAAGCCTAATGGCATTGGGGAGTATTGACCTCTTCATCCTGTCTGAGGAGCATTGCATCGATAGTAACCTGTCGCTGAAACTGCTTCTCTGTCTCTGGATGGTGCTATGTAGAGGATGTTCAGAGTTATCCATAATTGACATAATTATACAAACTTGTACTATCCATTTTTATATTTTGTGCTAGTTTATTTTCATAATCCATCTTCCCTTTTTTATTGCTTGCTCAGTGGTTCTTTGTTGCTTTTTAAAGTTTTCCCAATCTTCCAGTTTCCCACAACTTCTGGCGACTTCGTACGCACCAACTTTTAGAATCATAGAACCATAGAACATTACAGCACAGAAACAGGCCTTTTGGCCCTTCTTGGCTGTGCCGAACCATTTTTCTGCCTAGTCCCACTGACCTGCACCTGGACCATATCCCTCCAAACCCCTCTCATCCATGTACCTGTCCAAGTTTTTCTTAAATGTTAAAAGTGAGCCCGCATTCACCACTTCAACTGATGTCTTATTTCCTTAGTTATCCAAAGTCGGCTCTCCCCACCCTTACTGTCCTTGTTTTTAATTGGAATATACTTATCTTGAGCACCGTGAAAAATCTGTTTGAAAGTCTTCCGCTGTTCCTCAACTGTCCTGTGCTCCCAGTCTACATGAGCCAGATCCTCCCTCACCCCATCGTAGGCTCCATTGTTTAGGCAGAATACACTGGTTTTCAATGGAACTATTGCACCGTCAATTTGAATGAGAAGCTCAATCGTACCCCACTGTCCCTATAACCCCCCCAACCTCTAAACCCCTCCCTGTCTCAGTAACCCCACTTCTGGCCCATACACTCCCCATCTCTATAACCCCCTCTGGCCCCTATACCCCTCCTGACTGTAGCCAATTTTGGTCCCTACATCCCACCCAGTCTCGGTGACTCTATGACAGATACCCCGAGGGAACTTTGCGAAGACACAGAGGAGATTCATGAGCAAAGGGAGGAGTAGCGGTCAGGCCTGAGGGCCCCGTGACCCAGCCGAGTGGCCTGGAGGGGCTCCGAGGTGGCAGCAGGGGGAGAGGAGGGCACGAAGCAGAGCACCCGCTCACAGAGGCCGGGCGGTACTGGGCACAGCTCACACTTCTGCTTTCTGTGGCTTCTGTTCCACAGGAGCTGGCCTCGCCTCTTCCTCAAATGCCGAGAGCAGACGGTTGAAGGGGCTGCATCCCCAGTGAGTCAGAAACTTTCGGGATGATTGGAACGGCATGTCGAAGTGTAAACAAAGGCAGGGGTCAGGGGTCAGAGGCTGAGGCTCACTGCAAAGCGAGGTTTTTGACTTCCATTTGAAAGTATATTCCTTCCATTCTCTGTAACACCTCCAGCCCTCAGACACATCGCCATCTATGTGACTCCCTCTGGACCCTACACCTCTCCCTGTCTCTGTAACCCCCTCTGGCCCTCAGACACCTGGACCCTACACCTCTCCCTGTCTCTGTAACCCCCTCTGGCCCTCAGACACCTGGACCCTACACCCCTCCCTGTCTCCGTAGCCCCCTCCAGCCCCTACACCCCTCCCCGTCTCTGTAACCTCCTCCAGCTCCTACACCCTTTCCTGTCTCTGTAAATCCCTCTGACCCCTACATCCCTCCCTGTCACTGTAACCCCCCCGGCCCTAGAACCCTCCCTGACCCTGTAAACCCCTCCAGCCCCTACACCCCTCTGTCTCTGTAACCCCCTCCAGTCCTACAGCCCTCCCATTCTCTGTAACACCCTCCAGCCCTCAGACACCTGGACCCTACACCCCTCCCTGTCTCTATAACCCCCTCCATCCCCTACACCCCTCTCTATAACCCCCTCCAGCCCCTACACCCCTCCCCATCTCTAACCCCCTCCAGCCCCTACACCCCTCCCTGTCTCTGTAACCCCCTCCAGCCCCTACACCCCTCCCTGTCTCCATAACCCCCTCCAGCCCCTACACCCCTCCCTGTCTCTATAACCCTCTCCAGCCCCTACATCCCTCCCCGTCTCTGTAACCCCCTCCAGCCCCTACACCCTTCCCCGTCTCTATAACTCCCTCCAGCCCCTACACCCCTCCCCATCTCTGTAACCCCCTCCAGCCCCTGCACCCCTCCCTGTCTCCATAACCCCCTCCAGCCCCTACACCCCTCCCTGTCTCTATAACCCTCCAGCCCTTACCCCCTTCCAATCTCTATAAACCTCTCTGGTCCCTACACTCCTCCCTGTCTTTGTGACCCTTCTGGCCTTTACACCCCTCTTTGTTTCTGTAACCTCCTCTGGCCCCTACAGCCCTCCCCGTCTCTGTAACCCCCTCCAAGATCTTCCACAGCCCCAATTCCCTCTTGCCCTCCTTCCAAATTCCCATCATACTGCCACTGATGATTGTTCCCTCAGTTGTTCAGTCTCCAAACTCTGGAATTCCCTCTCTAAACCCCAGTCACATTCCACAACATTTCACCCTTTTTCACTTGCCCTTCTCCAAGCTGGGGGTCTGCTGTCCCACCAAGTCCCCTCCAGACTCTGTCCGATGCCCACTGGCGCGTTATTGATCACCCTGGGACATTGGTCAAGTTCAAAGGGAGCTTCAGCAGAGAAATACTTGAGTGTGTGTGTCTGTATATATATATATGTGTGTGTGTATGCGTGTGTAGGTTTGTGTGTGTGAGTGTGTGTATGTTTATATGCATGTGTCTGTATGTGTCCATATATGTGTGTGTGTGTCTGTGTGAGTGTGTATGTGTCCATATATGTGTGTGAGTGTGTGTGTGTGTGTCTGTGTATGTTTGTGTGTGTGTATATTTGCGTGTGTGTGTGTCTGTATATGTGTGTGACTGTGTGTGTGTTTAAGTGTGTGTGAGGTGTGAGAACATGTGAATACCATTGTGTGTGTATAAATATATATATATATGGGTGTGCATGTGTGTGTGACAAAGTATGTTCTCTAAAATTAGCATCTGGTTAATCTCAACACCCTCTCTGAATCTTCCACGTCGCTCCTATTATGCGGCCATCAGAACTGAACACAAAGCAGGAGTCAAGCCTGCTCTGCCATTCAATAAGATCACCACTGACCTGGCCATGGGATCATCCCCATCTACCTACCATCTCTCCATAACCTTAATACCCTTATTATGTAAAAATCTACCTAACTGTGTCTTAAATAGAGTCAATAAGATAGGCTTGACTGGGCAGAGAATTCCACAGATCTACCACTCTCTGGGAAAAGCAATTTCTCCTCATCTCCATCCAAATCTACTCCCCTGAATCTTGAGGCTATGTCCCTTGGTTCTAGTCTCACCTACCAGTGGAAACAACTTTCCTGCCTCTATCTTATCTACCCCTTTCATAATTTTATATCTTCTATAAGATCACCAATTCCAGCGAGTATGGTCACAAGTGACTCAATCTCTCATAGGCTAACTCCTGCGTCTCAGGAATCAACCTGGCGAACCTTCTCTATCCCATCTCCAAAGCCAGTATATCCTTCCTCAAGCAAGGAGACCAGAACTGCACACAGTACTCCAGGTACAGCCTCACCAGTACCCTCTATTGTTGCTGCATAACCTCCCTGCTCCCAAATTCAATCCCGCTAACAATGAAGGCCAACATTCCATTTGCTTTCTTGTTAACCTGTTGTACCTGCAATCAGACCTTTTGTGATTCATGCACGGCACTCCCAAGCCCCTCTGCACAGCAACATGCAACAATATTTCACTATTTAAATAATAATCTGATCTTCCTTTTATCCTATCCTGAATGGATGATTGTACTCCCTCGCTCACTCACGTAACCTATCTCTATCCCACTGCAGACTCTCCACATCCTCTGCACAATTTGTTTTTCCATTTAGCTCAGTGGAAATTGAATACAGAAACAAATTGTGCAAAGGGTTGCCCTCATTCATGCCACAGGAGTGCTAAGTATGACTGCATCCGACAGGAGGATGTCTCACCAGCTCCTCTTGACGTTTCATCTCCCAAAACTCCCAACTTCAATATTCCGGGCATTATCACTGACCAGAAATTCAGCCGGACCAGCCACAGAAACACTGGGACTACAGGAGCAGGTAAGAGGCTGGGGGTCCTGCAGTGAGTAACTCACCTCCTGACACCTCGAGGTCTCGCCACCTGCCTACAAGGCACAGGCCAAGAGTGTGACGGGGCATTCTCCAATCCCCCGGGTGGAGTTAGTTCTGCACTCAACGTCCGTCACATTACCTCTCTAGTGTTTACGAGGTACAGGTGAAGAATTTGACAGGACACTCTCCACGTCCCTGAGGGAGTATCGCTCCAGTAACTCTGGGGAAACTCGATACCACCCGGAACAAAGCAGATGCTCAACTGGCAGCCCATCCACTCCCCTGAACACCCCTCCCTATCACCACAGTGTGCACCATCTACTAAATACACCGTGGTCACTCTCCCAGGCTACTCTAACCCACACGTTCCCCCTCCACCACCCTGACCACAAAACACATTGGCCATTCCTTCATCGTTGCCAGGTCTGAATTCCAGAACTCCCTCCCCGGCAGCACCTTGGCAGCCCCCTCCCTGCACGAACTGTGGCAGTTCAAGTTGGCGGCTCACACCCCCGTGCCCCCTCTGAGGGATGTGCGATAAATGGTGACCTCGATGAGGTTGGATTACAGGGTCAAAGGTCAGGAGAGGGTGTGTGTGTGTGTGTGTGTGTTGACCCCCACCAGATGTTGATATGAGGAAGGTATTTGGGGGAGGGTGCGAAGAAGTGAAATCTTGGCTCTCGTTCAAAGGAAATCATAAACCAAGGATAGGCCCGATTCACAGTTGTGGCACTCTTTGTTTCTAACTGCTGGCTTTAACGTGATCGGAGGGAGCTTCCTGCCGAGCCCAGTCAGAGTTACACCACACACCCTTCCAGACTGCTTACCCTCTGTCAAGTCCTTGCCAAACCCAGCATGTGCCATGCTTGCCCTTCCCACTCTCCCAGTGACGGCATCCATTGGGCGAGGGCCGCTTTCCTACCCCCCCAACAGGTTTGAGGCCCCTCCTTCTTGGAAAGCATCTCCTCCCCCCCCCCGCCTGACCAATGACGCACTGGCTAGGTTCACAGCTTTCCCAGAGGTTCCACCACACCGAAATGGCCCACGGATCCTAGAACAGTACACCACAGGTACAGGCGCTTTCGCCCATGGTGGTATTCACTGAGAGAGACGGCACAGAGCAAGCCCTTGTGGATCACCGCCACCCAGCAACCCACTGGCCCAGTCAGGGGGTAACTTCCAATCACCAATTAACCTACGAAGCGGTACGTCTTTGGACTGTGGGAGGAAACTGGAGCATCCGGAGGAAATTCATACGTACGCGGGAAGGAACGAGCAAACTTGCTTGCAGGGGACGCCAGATTTGAACCCTGAACTCGGACAACCCGAGCTGTAATAGTGTCACACTAACTACTTCACTATTGAGGCGTTATATGGAATTAATTAAATGCCTAGCTAAGTTAACCCCTTCTCCCCACACAACGCCCATATCCCTCCATTCTCTGAACATTGTCTATCTCAGTGCCTCTTAATAAACACTGCTATTGTATCTGCCTCCACCACCCCGGGCATCCACCACTCTGTGTAAAAACAAACGCCCCACACACCTTCTTTGAACTTTCAAGGCAATCTAATTGGTGGAAACATACATAATTCACAACCACGGACATTGAGCTGGGGTTCACTTTAACAGGCTGGTCCGTTACTACGCTTTTTGGGTTTGGTGTTTGGAGTATGATAAATCAGTTGTTACTGTTTGTCTTAAATATAAAACGCTGTTTTACTTGTGAAAACCTACACTGGGGACTCCAAAGCTCTAGGCTCATTCCAGACTTATTGAACACATCAGCCAACGCAGTCACTTTGAAACTGCTGGAGTTTTGGGAGCAAAATGCCATCGTTCGGTTTGTACACGCCGAGGCCCCATTCCCACTGTGAGAAATCACCGCCGACAACACCAAATATTTCAATGTGGTAGCGTCACTCAGTAACTCCACGGCTGTGAGAGTGGTGAGTCTGCTAGACACCCACCTGAACACGATAAATACCGATCGCTGAAAACTCACCTTTGACAGAGTCCTGGATCGGAGTCTGAGAGCCAAACAGTTGCTCCCCTTGCCCAGTCTTGGCAATGCCAGGCCATCAGAGCTAATGGACCACATGCTGTACCTCCTGGGAAATCATCATCTTTGTTTTATTTATAAAGAATTCTTCATTCAGAAAATGCCTGATCAAGTCAGCATAGCCCTCATCAATGCACCCGTGAAGGACTTTAGAGAGCTTGATAAAATGATTGATCGTCTGCACTCAGCCAGGCAGGCAGCAGTGAATCATTCCTCTTCCTCTCTCTAACTCAATAAGCCTGGTCAGTAAGGCCCCTAAACATGCAGACACCTGCAGCTGTGAAGCAGACAGCGCTGGGTCTGTGTTTTTACCGCGTTCACTCTGGTATAAACACTAGGTAGAGTTGAGCGTCTTGCAGCAGCGACAGTGCCAGTGCATCGGGACATCAGAGGTCTGTGAACACTGTGGGTTGTCTACCGTTCATTACGGACACCCTTCCTGTGTGACACGGGTGCTCAGGTGAGTGCTCTGCAGCATTGCCCGTTGATGAGAAGGCAAAGAGTGACAAATCCTCGCTGGAGGCCGCCAACGGCAACAGGAGCCAGACTTACAGGGCATGATGGGTGATGCTTTGCTTCAGTGGACATCGTCCTGGCTGAAGTGGCTGGACCTCTGCGTGGCCAGCAGCTGATCTCAAGAACTGCTGACTTGCGGATGTCAAAGACTTCGGTCGCTACCCTGCTCCCCCGGTAAGCTCCCCACAAGCGCATGCACCGCATATGAGGTTACTTGACGGCTGGGCGAATTCCCAAACCTCGCCAAGCCCACATTCTCCACCACAGTCACAAAACATGGGGTTGGGCACCACAACTGGACTGGCCGGCACATGTGGACTGCTCCCAGAAAAGCTGGCAACCGTGAAGGCTGAGCTTGCCAGCATGGAAAGACATGGCCAGTCGAATACCCCCTGGGCTTCACTCCTCCACGTGGTCCCTGAGTCTGATGGTGGTTGCTCTGCATGTGGTGATTACCGATGCTTGAACTAGGTCGTTACCCAGTCCCACACATCCAAGACTTCTTGGTGTGTTTAGCTGGAAAGTTAATTTTTTCCTGTTGATCTAGTTAGGGGCTACCATCAGGTCCTGTGCTGTGATAACCCTTTTAGCCTCTTCCGAGCGGTTTGTTTGGGCTGAGAAATGTGTCGTTTCCAATGGCTGACGGACTCCGTATTAAAAGACAGATTTTCTTTTTGTTGACCCGGATGACAGTGGATTCAAGTCCGAACGTGTTTCTCATCTCTGCACACTTTTCAAGCACTTGAGCCAACACGGATTGACTATTAACCCTGCTAAATGCCAGCTTGGGTTGTCAACCATTGACTTTCTCAGGCACCGCATCTCCACAGAAGATGCAAAACCCCTCCCATCAAACGTAGCTGCTATTATGGATTTCCCACCACCTCGCACTATTAAATAACGACAGGAGTTTTTAGGTATGGTTAACTTCTATCCGTGAGCAGCTGATCTTACGATCCCCGTGTAGAGTGCGCTAAAGGGCAATACCCCTAATCACTGGTCAGCAGATATGACCAGGGCATTTGGTTACACTAAACAAGCTCTTCCCAACGCACCCATATCCACCACAACTGATGCTTCAGACTGTGCCGTGCTCGGAGGTGTGTGACAGCCTCTCGCCTTCTCCAACCGGCAGCTGCATCCCCCTGAAAGGAAGTTCAGCACGTTTGACTGTGAGCTTCTTGGTCTCCACCTGGACTCGTTTGTCGTTTTCTTCTAGAAAGTCACCATTTCACGGCATTCACTGACCACAAGCCCCTCTGTCAGGCGATGTCCAAATATCAGCAGCAGCACCAACTGGCCCACACATCCGAGTTCACAACCGAAATACAACATATCGAGGGGGAAAATAATGCTGTGACCGATGGACTCTCACGGACAGCCGTTGAGGCCGTACACATGGGGGTTGACTAGGCCAACATGGCAGCCGACCAAGCTACTGACCCAGAGGCCCAGGCTCTCCGGTCAGCAGTCACGGGCCTGCAGTGGACAGTTCAGGGATGGCAGGGTTTCTCTCCTGTGCGATGCCTCAGCTGGTCGCCCTCTCGCCGTAGTGCCCGCAAACTGGAGGCGGACTGTTTTTCGACTCTATACGTAGCCTCTCGGGTCCGGGCCGGAAGGCCTCACAGGAATTGGTTGCATTAAAGTTTGTGTGGCACGGCCTTAGAAAGGACATGTGTGATTTGGCTGCAGCCTGTGTGGAGTGCCTGCCTGCGGGCAGAAATTAACCGTCGTGTCCAGGCACCGTTGTCACCTTCTGAGATCCCTGAGCGACGGTTTGACCATGTCCATGTGGACCTTGTTGGTCCCCCACCCCCACGGTTCCACATGCCTTCTTACCACGGTGGGCTGTAAAACCAGGAGGCCAGACGTTGTTCCTCCAGCATTGTCCACAGCCGCAGATGTGACCTGGGAGTTCCATTATAAGCAAGTGCTTTGAGAGGCTGGTTAAAGACTACATCTGCAGCTTGCTACCACCCACACTGGACCCCCTACAATTTGCCTACTGACGGAACCGGTCTACTGATAACGCCATAGCCACAGCACTACACACCATCCTCGCTCACCTGGAGAAAAGGGATGCATTAGAATGCTGTTCCTGGACTACAGTTCAGCATTCAACACCATAATTCTCTCCAGACTTGACAGGAGGCTCAGAGACCTCGGCCCGCACCCCAGCTTGTGCAGCTGGATCCTATCAGATCGCCAATAGGTGGTAAGGATGGGCTCTCTCACCTCTACCCCTCTGACCCTCAACACAGGTGCCCCCCAGAGTTGTGTCCCGAGTCCCCTCCTCTGCTCCCTTTACACCCACGACTGTGCTGCCATACACACAGCTCCAGTCTGCTGGTAAAATTCACAGATGACGTGACTTTAATTGGCCTTATTTCTAGCGGTAAATAAGACAGCCTACAGAAGGGGGGTTCACACCCTGACCCAGTGGTGCCGGGATAACAACCTCTCCCTCAATGTCCAAAAAACAAAAGAGCTGATTGTGGATTACAGGAGGAACGGAGATGGGGTCGGCCTGATGAACATCAGTGGGTCTGCAGTTGAGGAGGTGAGTAGTTCCTCAGTAAACGCATCACCGAGGATCTCACCTGGACTGTAGGCATCGGCTGTGTGACAAGAAAAGCATAACACTATCTCTTTCACCTCAGGCGACTGAAGGAGTTCGGTATGGGCCCTCAACCCTCAAAACCTTCTACAGGGGCGCCATTGAGAGCATCCTGACTGGCTGTATCACCGCCTGGTACGGGAACTGCACCAACCTTGATCACT
Source organism: Hemitrygon akajei (assembly GCF_048418815.1). Taxonomy (NCBI): domain Eukaryota; kingdom Metazoa; phylum Chordata; class Chondrichthyes; order Myliobatiformes; family Dasyatidae; genus Hemitrygon; species Hemitrygon akajei. The sequence goes on from NC_133134.1 coordinate 85,432,959, forward strand.
GGGCATTTTAGAGAGTGGTACGGACAGCCCAGCACATCTGTGTCCTCCACTGAGGACGTTTATAGCAGCGGATACAGAAAGAAGGCCTGTGAGATCATCAGGGACACCAGTCACCCCGACCATAAGCTGTTTCAGTTGCTTCTGCCCGCCACACGGTACCACAGCACTAAAACCAGGACCAACGGGACAGTTACTTTCTACAAGCCATTGGACTTTCAAATTCACTTGTCTGAACCTTGCAATGGAGTCATAACGTAAAGACTTTTACCCCCTCACGTTGTGGAATGGATAGAAGATTTAAATAAATTCAAATTTGAATCAACACCTGGGTAAATTGGTTTAATACTCCATCTGATATTTCCTCTGACCGAGGGTCCCAGTTCACATCAGACCTCTGGGCTGCGATGGCCCAGATCCTCAGTGTTAGGCTACATCACACCACGGCATATCACCCCCAGTCCAATGGCCCATGTGAGCGGATTCACCCTCCTTAAAGGCTGCTCTGTGGATGAGTGTTGGCATGATCGTCTCCCGTGGGTCCTGCCGGGGCTCAGACAGATACAAAAGAGGACCTGCAGTTGTCCACGGCTGAGTGGGTAAATGGGGAGCCGTTACGAGTGCCGGGTGACTTTATTCCTGACACCACAACATTTATCCCTGCAAGCAACCCATGTTTGATCAACCTCTCCGTACAGCTCGTGTCCCCTAATCCAGGGAGCATCCCGGTGACCCTCTTCTGCACCCTCTCCAAGGCCCTTCCATGCTTCCTGTAATGGGGGGATCAGAAATGAATGCAAAACTCCAGCTGCTGTCTAACCAGAGTTTTATAAAGCTGCAACAAAGCTTTTCTTATTATTTATTCGTTTAAGGCTGAGCGTTCATTGCCGGCTAAGCCAGCATTTATTGCCCATCCCTAGTTGCCCTTGAGAAGCTGGTGATGAGCTGCCTTCTTGAACCGCTGCAGTCCCTGGGGTGAAGGTAGACCCTCAGTGCTGTTGGGGAGCTTCCCAGCTCTTGAACTCAGTTCCCCGACTGATAAAGGCAAGCTTGCCCTCTCTTTACCAGCCTGTCAGCCCATACAGACACTTCCTGTGAGCTGTGGACTTGCACCCCAAGATCTTGCTGTACATTAATAATGGTAAGAATCCTGCCATTAAGTGTGCATTCTTCTGTTACGTTTGCTCTTCCAAAGGGTAAATTCACACTTGGACATAGCACGTAGAAGAGTAGAGCGCAGTTGAGGCCCTTCACCCACAATATTGCTGACCTATTACCTTACTCCACAATCAATCTAACTCTTTCCTCACGCATATCCCCCCATTGTCCAGATTAAACGGCGTCTGCCATTTCTCCGCCCAAATCTACAGCTGACCTATATCCCGCTGAGTCCTTTGGCAATCTGCAACACAATTCACAACGCGGCCAATCTTTGCCTTGTCTGCAAATTTAGTAACCCGCTCACCCATTCAAGTCATTTATAGATATTGTAAGCAACATAACGACCAGTTGGTGGATTGAGCCCTGTCCATCTGAATGAAAACACCACGATCGGCACAGACCTTATAAAAACAGTGTGTCCCCACAAAATCATTCAGAATCTTCCTAAACCCGAAGCCCTGGATGAACCATGAGATCCACAATTTGCTGAGGGGCCGATCAGAGGCGTTCAGGCCTGGTGCCCAACAAAGATACAAGAGGCCCACGTATGATCTCTGAAAAGCCAGCTTGAGGCGAATTCCAGACTAAACTTGAGTCACTGAAGGATGCTGGACAGCCGTGGCAGGGTTTGAATGCTATTACTTCTTACAAAGTGAAATCAAATGGCACTGGTGACAACGAGGCTTCGCTCCCAGATGAGCGCATTGCTTTTTAATCCCAAACAAGAGAAGATGCTGGAAATCCAAGCAAAAGGCACAATCCGCTGGAGGAACTCAGCAGGCCAGGCAGCATCCATGGAAACGAGCAGAGTCGACGTTTCGGGCCGAGACCGGATAGCTTCTCGTCACTTTCCTGTCCTGCTGAAGTGCCTGGTCTGCTGAGTTCCTCCGGCGGATTGTGCCTTTTGCTTCAATGCTTTCTATGCTGGCTTTGACCATCAAAACATGGAGGACCTTTCTGAAATTCCACAGCCCTCACTGACCCTGTGATTTCAGTCTCTGAGGTGGACATGAGAGCATCCAGGAGGGTGAACCCATGGAAAATGTCCGAGCCAGACAGGGTACCTGACCTGTCACTGATCAACTGGCTGGAGTGTTCACCGAGATCTTTACTGTCTTGCTCTGGCAGTCTGCTTCAATTATACTGATGCCTAAGAAGGATGTGGTGACGACTGTCATCCAGTACCACTTGCACCCACTGCGAGGTGTTTAGAGATGTTGTTGATGAAACACACCAACTCCGGCCTGAGAAGCGACTTGGATCTGCTCCAATTTGCCAACAGGTCCTCAGCAGATGCCCCCTCATTGTCTCTTCACTGGAACATCTGGACAGCAAAGGTGAACATATCTTTATCGAGCACAGCTCAGCATTCAACACTACTGTCATGTCAAAACTAATCAGCAAGCTTCAAGAACTTGGCCTCAATACATCCTTGTGCAACGAGATTCTGGATTTCCTCACTAGCAGACCCCAGTCAGTTCAGGTCGACAACAACATCTCTATCAGCGCAGGTGCACCACAAGGCCGTGTGCTTAGCCGCTGTCTCTGCTCGCTTTATACTTGTGGTTGTGAGGCTAAGCACAGCTCCAAAGCCATATTTAAGATTGCCGTTGACGCCACTGTCATTGGCTGGATCAAAAGTAGTGATAATTCAACATATAGGAGGGAGGTTGATTGAGAATCTGGCTCACTCAGTGTCAGTGAGACCAAGAAGCTAATTATTGACTTCAGGGAGAGGAAACCAGAAGTCCATGGGTCGGTCCTCATTGGATGAATCAGAGGTGGAGAGGGTCAGCAAGTTTAAGCTCCTCAGTGCTATCATTTCAGAGGACCTGTCCTGGGCCCAGCACATAGGTGCAATTATTAAGAGAGCCTGGCAGTGCTTCTTCTTCCTTAGAAGTTTGCAAAGATTCGGCATAACATCAAAAACTTCCACAGATGTGTGGTAGAGAATATATTGGCAGGTTGCATCATGACCTGTTATGGAAACACCAATGCCCAGGAATGGGAATTCCTCCAAAAAATGGTGATGGAACCCAGTCCATTACAGATAAAGCCCTCCCCACCATGAGCACATCTACACGGAACGCTGTCACAGGAAAGCAGCATCCATCATCAGGGACCCCAACATCCAGCACACGCTCTCCTTTCACTGCTGCCATCAGGAAGGAGGTACGGGCGCCTCAGGTCCCACACTACCAGGTTCAGGAACAGTTATTACCCCTCAACCATCAGGCTCTTGAACCAGAGGGGATAACCTCATTCAACTACACTTGCCCCATCATCGAACTGTTCCCACAACCTACGGACTCACTTTCAATGACTCTTCATCTCATGTTCTTGACATTTATTGCTTCTTAGAGATTAAGGGAGCTAGGGCTTTACTCTCTGGAGAAGGAGGATGAGAGGAGACACAATAGAGGTATACAGGAATGGATAGAGTGGACAGCCAGCGCCTCTTCCCTGGGGCACCACTGCTCAGTACAAGAGGACATGGCTTTAAGGTAAGGGGAGGGAAGTTCAGGGGGATATTAGAGGAAGGTTTTTCACTCAGAGAGTGGTTGGTGCGTGGAATGCAGTGCCTGAGTCAGTGGTGGAGGCAGATACACTAGTGAAGTTTAAGAGACTACTAGACAGATATACGGAGGAATTTAAGGTGGGGGGTTATATGAGAGGCAGGGTTTGAGGGTCGGCACAACATTGTAGGCTGAAGGGCCTGTACTGTGCTGTACTATTCTATGTTCTATTTATTTATTATTATTATTTATTTTTCTGTTGTATTTGCACAGTTTGTTGTCTTTTACACATCGGTCTTTCATTTGTTCTATTATGGTTCTTGGATTTACTGAGTACGCCCACAAGGAAATGAAGCTCGGGTGATATATATGTACTTTGATAATAAAGATACTTTGAACTTTGTCCATTAGCAAAACCTCTCCATAGGTTCCCCCAATGGGGCCCGATGAAGTGGCTGGGGATTGGTTAGAGCTGAGAGATGAAAGAGTCTTCCTCAACCCTTCTCCATTGCCTCCAGGAGCAGGAGGATGTCCTGGAGTCTCCTCCTTGTCTCATTGGTGGCTTTTCCTTATTCCCACACCAAAGGTCCCGGTGCCCGGGAGTGGATTCTCTGGGGATGGCCTTGAGCTTCTAGTCGCCTTTCAGCTTCATTCTCCGCCGCTCAGACACACTCACGACTCTCCCTTTGCCCTCCAGCGTGGCTGTAGAGGTGTGAGAGGCAGAGGAACAGCACCCGACAGCGCCGGGGACTTGCCAGCCGTGGTTTGACACATGGTGACGTAAGCAAAGTTGGAGAAGAGCAGAGTGGGGAGCCAGCTAACACAAGTGGTCAGGAAACAACCCCACACGATGTGTGCCTGTATCTGTGCTTCTACAATAAAGCTGCCATCATACGCTGTCCAACTGTAGGGAAATCCTGGTGGTTTGGCATCGGTCTTACTGGTCCCGAGGTTCCCGCCATTTACCACAAACTCACCAGAGCCCTGTATTCTTGCAATCTCTTGAGCCTTACTGCTACTGGAAATCTTATTGCAAGGTGTTTTAATATTTTAAATTTAGAGATACAGCCCGGTGACAAGCCCTTCGGCCCAACGGGTCTGTGGTGCCCAATTACACCCACGTAACCGATTAACCGACTAACTCGCATGTCGGTGGGCTGTGGGCGGAAACCGGAGCACCCGGAGGAAATGCGCGGGTCACAGGGAGAACGTGCAAACTCCTCACAGGCAGCGGTGGGGTTCGAAACTGGGCCACTGGTGCTGTAATAGTTTTACTGCTACACCACCATGCTGCCCCGCTATGTAAAATGCGAAAGAAGATGAACTGGTAATTGGTTTCTTGCTGTTAGATAGAGTGAAAAGCTTTTGTCTGTGTGCCAGTCAGGACAGATCAGTCCACACATCAGTGCACTGAGCTGGTACAAAGGGAAACAGAATGCAGAATAGAGTATTACAGTTAGAGAGAGTGCAGTGCAGACAGACAAATAAAGTGCAAAGGTTGGCTGGGAGATCAAGAGACCATCTTTTAGCGAGTGTGAGGTCCATTCAGAGTCTGATAACAGTGGATCAGAAGCTGCCCTTAAGCCTGGTGGTCTGCATCATCGAGTTTTTGTATCTTCTGCCTGAGGGGAGAAGAAAGATTGTCCAGGTGGCTGGTGATGCTGGTTGCGTTACCGAGGCAGTGAGGAGTGTAGACAGAGTCCATGGAGGGGAGGCTGGTTTCCGGGACGTGCAGCTCTCTGGTCACCGGCAGAGCAGATGACTCAAACCCTGATGCGGAGATAGGACGCTCTCTGTGGTTCATCTGTAAACATTGGTGAGGATCAACGGGGACGTGTTGAATTATTGTCATTGACATGTTGTCATGAAATCTGTTATTTTGTGGCAGTGGTACAAAACAAGACAAAAAGACTTACGATAAGGTGCAATAAAAATGAATAAGTTCACAAGGATGTTTCCTGGACTTGATTACAGGAAAAGCTCAAATAGGTTAGGGCGTTTTTCACTGGAGCGTGGGAAAATGAGGGGAGGTCATGTAGAAGTAAACAATCAGATGGAGACAGGGTAAACACAGGCTTTTTCCAATGAGGTTGGATAAGACTGGAACTAGAGGTCGTAGGTTAAGGTGAAAGGTGAACCTGTTCACTCAGAGGGTGGTGAGAGTGTGGAACGAGCCGCCAGCATTTCAGACAGTAGAACAAGTAGATAGACAGAGGGATATGGAGGGCTGGGATACAGGTGTGGGCCAATGGCAGAGTAAAGGTCCAGCACGGACAAGACAGGCTGAAAGGCCTGATTCTGTGCTGAATGACTCTAAATGAATAGTGAGGTGGCGATCGTGGGTCCATGGACCATTCAGACATCTGAGGGCAGAGGGCAGGAAGGTGATCCTGAAACGCTGAGTGTGTGTTTCAGGCTCCTGTACCTCCTCCCAGATGGCAGCAATGAGAAGAGGGCATGGAAACAGATGTGCTGGTGAGCCTTACTGGTCTTGAAATCTATGTGGCTGGGACTGGGACACGCCACTGGTGGCATTTACAGCTGGGAACTTGGAGCTAAATACTTGCTCAGCCAAGAGTGTGGAGAATCAGTTTGGTCCCACACTGTCTGAAACGTTCTGGAATCTCTGAGATTGACCACCGGTCCCACACTGTCCTGAACGTTCTGGAATCTCTGAGGTTGACCATTGGTTCTTGAACATTCTGATTCTCAGAGATTGACGACAGGTCCTACACTGTCCCGAACGTTCTGGATTCTTGGAGGTTGACCACTGGTCCCACAATGCCCTGAACATTCTGGAATCTCTGAAATTGACCATTGGTTCCTGAACGTTTTGGATTCTTGGAGACTGACGATTGATCCCACACTGTCCTAAATGTTCTGGATTCTTGGAGAGTCCCGGCACTCCAAGAATCAGTTTGGTCCCAGCAGTGCCCTGAACATTCTGGAATCTCTGAGATTCATCATTGGTCCTGACACTGTCCTGAACGCTCTGCATTCTTGGAGATTTACTCTGTCATTTTTTGACTTCACACCATCATCGTCCTACCGCTCTGTTTGAGTAGATGCGGGGCAGTTAGCCTGGCACTAGTACAGCTCGGGGTGTTAGAGTCGGAGTTCGATTCCAACGTCGCTCGTCTTGTGAGCCCATGGGTTTCTGCGTGCTCTGGTCCTCCCTCGGTCCAAAGGTGGACCAGTTAGATTGGTCGTTGCAAATTGTTGGGGTAAAATAGGTGGGCATTGTGGCTCATTGGGCTGGAAGGGCTCGTTCTGCCCTGTGACTTTAAACGAACAAATTGCTCTGACTGTCATCTGGGCATCCAGAGACTCAGCAGGTCACCGCAGGCTCCTTCTTGACCGCTTGATAAATATTTTGATCGATGGGTACAACATTGAGGAACTGATCGCTGCTTTTTAACAAATATGGGTGTTGACTCTTACGCTTTGAGGAAGCAATTGTTGTTTTTCTTTTAACAAGCGTGACCATATCTGTGAACACATTGAGGAACTGATTGTCTTACGGCAATCAGCTTCCAGGCCACTTGTGGCAAAAGGCTCCCCGCAGTGCACTTCGCCATGCGAGCAAGTCCTTGTTTACATGGCCATGCTGTGATTTCAAAATCGAACAGATGGAGGTCACGGTTCCTGACCCTGGTGGTGTGGGACTTCAGGCTTCTGTACCTCCTGCCCGATGGGAGCTGTGAGAAGATGGCCTGGCCCGGAGGATGGTGGGGATGAAAAATTTTAATACGTAGTTAGATTCAGAATCAGGTTTATTATCACCGGCATGCGATGTGAAATTTGTTAACTTAGCAGCAGTTCAATGTAATACATAATCTAGAGAAAAAAGTCAATTACAGTATATGTATATTGGATAGATTACAAATTGTGCAAAAACATAAGTCATATATATTAAAAACTGAGGTAGTGTTCATGAGTTAAATCTGATGGCAGAGGGGAAGAAGCTGTTTCTGAATCGCTGAGTGTGTGCCTTCAGGCTCCTGTACCTCCTCCCTGATGGTAACAGGGAGAAAAGGGCATGCCCTGGGTGCTGGAGGTCCTTAATAATGGACTCTGCCTTTCTGAGACACCGCTCCCTGAAGATGTCCTGGGTACTTAGTAGGCTAGTACCCAAGATGGAGCTGACTAGATTTACAATCTTCTGCAGCATCTTTCGGTCCTGTGCAGTAGCCCCTCCGTACCAGACAGTGATGCAGTTCTCCATGGTACACCTATAGAAGTTTTTGAGTGTACTTGTTGACATACCAAATCTCTTCAAACTCCTAATGAAATATAGTCTCTGTGTTGCCTTCTTTATAACTGCATTGGTATGTTGGGACCAGGTTAGATCCTCAGAGATCTTGACACCCAGGAACTTGAAGCTGCTCACTCTCTCCACTTCTGATCCCTCTGTGAGGATTGGTATGTGTTCCTTCGCCTTACCCTTCCTGAAGTCTACAATCAGCTCTTTCATCTTACTGACGTTGAATTGCCAGGTTGTTGCTGTGGCACTACTCCACTAGTTGATATATCTCACTCCTGTACACCATCTTGTCTTCATCCGAGATTCTACCAACAATGGTTGTATCAGCAAATTTATAGATGGTATTTGAGCTATGCCTAGCCACCCAATCTTGGGTATATAGAGAGTAGAGCAGTGGGCTAAGCACACACTCCTGAGGTGCACCAGTGTTGATCGTAAGCGAGGAGTTATCACCAACCTGCACAGATTGTGGTCTTCTGGTGAGGAAGTTGAGGATCCAATTGCTGAGGGAGGTACAGAGGCCCAGGTTCTGTAATTATCAATCAGGATTGTGGGAATGATGGTGTTAAATGCTGAGCTATAGTCGACGAACAGCATCCTTGCATTGGTGTTTGTGTTATCCAGGTGGTCTAAAGCTGTGTGAAGAGCCGTGGAGATTGCGTCTGCTGTTGACCTATTGGGGCGATAGGCAAATTGCAATGGGTCCAGGTCCTTGCTGAGGCAGGAGTTCAGTCTAGTCATGACCAACCTCTCAAAGCATTTCATCACTGTCGATGTGAGTACTACTGGGCGATAGTCATTAAGGCAGCTCACATTATTCTTCTTTGGCACTGGTATAATTGTTGCCTTTTTGAAGCAAGTGGGAACTTCTGCCCGTAGCAGTGAGAGGTTGAAAATGTCCTTAAGTACTCTCGCTAGTTGGTTGGCAAAAGTTTTCAGAGCCTTAACGGTACTCTGCCTTGCGAGGGTTCACCCTCTTTACAGACAGCCTGACATCGGCCTCTGAGACGGAGATCACAGGGTCATCAGGTGCAGCAGGGATCTTCACAGCTGTAGTTATATTCTCCCTTTCAAAGTGGGCATAGAAGGGCGTTGAGTTCATCTGGTAGTGAAGCATCGCTGCCATTCATGCTGTTGGGTTTCGCTTTGTCGTAAGTAATGTCTTGCCAGAGTTGCCGTGGATCCGATGTCGCCTCCAAGCTCATTCGTCTCTTCGTCCTTGAAATAGCCCTCTGCAAATCATACCTAGTCTTCTGGGTAGTAAACTAATATAATTTCTTTCTGTATATTTAAACAATAATTCATTTATTACTGTGTTATTATTTTCAAAGGCAAGTTTATTGTCATCTGCACAAGTCGATGTGTGCACAGGTGTAAAAAACTTACTCAGAGCAGCATCACAGGCAGACGAGGGAACAGGAACTAACCCTCAGACAGATCAGAAGTCGAGAGAGTGAGCATTTTCAAGTCCCCGGGTGTCAAGATCTCTAAGGATCTGACCTGATCCCAACATATCGATGCGACTATAAAGAAGGCAAGACAGCGGCTATATTTCATTAGGAGTTTGAGGAAATCCGGCTTGTCAGCAAAAAAACTCAGAACCCTCTATAGATGAACCATGGAGAGCATTCTGACAGGCTGCATCACTGTCTGGTATGGGGGGAGGGTTGGGGGGGGGATACTACACAGGATTGAAAGAAGCTAATTAGTCAGCTCTATTTTGAGTACTACCCAAGACATCTTCAGGGAGCGGTGTCTCAGAAAGGCAGCGTCCATTATTAAGGACTTCCAGCACCCAGGGCATGGCCTTTTCTCACTGTTACCATCAGGTAGGAGGTACAGAAGCCTGAAGGCACACACTCAGCGATTCAGGAACAGCTTCTTCCCCTCTGCCATCCAATTCCTTTGAAGCTTTGGACACTACCTCACTTTTTTAAAATTTCTGTTTTTGAACTACTTTAAATTTAACTATTTAAATGTACATATATATATTTACTGTAACTGATTATTTATATATATTTTTCTATATTATCATGTATTGCATTGAACTGCTGCTGCTAAGTTAACAAATTTCAGGACATTTGCCAGTGATAATAAGCCCGACTCTGATTCTGATACGCAACATTCACAAGAAAACCATTCATTCTACAAAACTAATACAAGAAACAGCATAATTAGAACAAAAACAAACTCCACAGTGGTCACAGTGTTCCTGTACTGAGATGGTGATCGGGGTTGTGCCGGTCGGTTCAGGAACCGAATGGTTGAAGAGAAGTTGCTGTTCCTGACCCTGGTGGTGTGGGACTTCAGGCTTCTGTACCTCCTGCCCGATGGGAGCTGTGAGAAGGTGGCCTGGCCCGGGTGGTGGGGATCTTCGATAATGGATGTTGCCTTCTTGAGGCAGCGTCTCCTGTAGATACGACCGATGGTGGGGAGGGATGTGTCTGTGATGTATCAGACAGAGCCCACGACTCTCTGCAGCTTTCTACATTCCTCTAGTTAAGTTGCTATACCAGACAGTTCAAGAACCAAGTGGATGAAAGGCGGCAGCTGTTGAACTTGGTGGTGTCGGCTAAGTGGGAGAGAAGGGTTAGTTGATCATAGATAGTTTAAAATGTTGACACAACATCGTGGGCTGAAGGGTTTGTACTGTGATGTACTGTTCTGTGTTGGATCCAGGATCCCTCTGTTCCTCCACATCCTGCCATTAGTTTTGAACTCCACCTTCAAGATTCAGGATCAGCAGGATGTGGACCAGCTGGGAAAATGGCAGACAAGTGTGAGATGTTCCACTGTGGTAGGTCCAACCGGGTGGGTCTTACACAGTGAATGATCGGGCACTGAGGAGTGCAGTAGAACAAAGGGATCTGGAAATACAGGTCCTAAATTACCTGAGTTAGAAGGAAATATTGAAAAGGTTAGTCATGCTGGAAATCCAAGCAACACACACAAAATGCTGGAGGAACTCATCAGGCCAGGCAGCTTTCTATGGAAAAGAGTACACTCAACGTTTCAGACCGAGACCCTTCAACAGGACTGGAGACATAAAGCAGAGGAGTGGATTTAAAAGGTGGGAGGAGGGGAGGGAGAAACACAAGGTGATGGATAACTTTAAGGTAAGGGGAGGGAAGTTCAGGGGGGATATCAGAGGAAGGTTTTTCACTCAGAGAGTGGTTGGTGCGTGGAATGCACTGCCTGAGTCAGTGGTGGAGGCAGATACACTAGTGAAATTTAAGAGACTACTAGACAGATATATGGAGGAATTTAAGGTGGAGGGTTATATGGGAGGCAGGGTTTAAGGGTCGGCACAACATTGTGGGCCGAAGGGCCTGTACTGTGCTGTACTATTCTATGTTCTATGTTCGATGTTCTAAACCAGAGGAGGAGGGGTGAAGTAAAAAGCTGGGAAGTTGATTGGTGAGATATATATAGGGCTGGAGACGGGGAATCTAATAGGAGAGGACAGAAGAGCATGGGAGATAGAAAAGGGGGAAGGAGCACAAGAAGAGGCGATGGGCAGGCAAGGAGATCAGAATTAGTTTATTATCTCCGGCATGTGACGTGAAATGTGTAATAGCAGTTCAATGCAATACATAATCTAGCAGAGAGAAAAAAACCCCAATCAAAAATAAACAAGTAGCTCAATTACATATATTTAAAAACATGCAAAAACAGAAATATTGTATATTGTTTAAAAAGTGAGGTAGTGTCCAAAGCTTCAATGTCCATTTAGGAATCGGTTGGCAGAGGGGAAGAAGCTGTTCCTGAATCGCTGAGTGTGTGTCTTCAGGTTTCTGTACCTCCTCCCTGATGGTAACAGTGAGAAAAGAGCATGCCCTGGGTGCTGGAGGTCCTTAATAATGGACGCTGCCTTTCTGAGACACTGCTCCCTGAAGATGTCCTGGATACTTTGTAGGTTAATATCCAAGATGGAGCTGACTAGATTTATAACCCTCTGCAGCTTCTTTTGGTCCTGTGCAGTAGCCCCTCCATACCAGACAGTGATGCAGCCTGTCAGAATGCTCTCCACGGTACAACTATAGAAGTTTTTTAGTGTATTTGTTGACATACTAAATCTCTTCAAACTCCTAATGAAGTATAGTCTCTGTGTTGCCTTCTTTATAACTACATCGATATGTTGGGACCAGGTTAGATCCTCAGAGATCTTGACACCCAGGAACTTGAAGCTGCTCACTCTCTCCACTTCTGATCCCTCTGTGAGGATTGGTATGTGTTCCTTCGCTTTACCCTTCCAGAAGCCCACAATCAGCTCTTTCGTCTTACTGACGTTGAGTGCCAGGTTGTTGCTGTGGCACCATTCCACCAGTTGGCATATCTCACTCCTGTACGCCCTCTCGTCACCACCTAAGATTCTACCAACAATGGTTGTATCATCAGCAAAGTTATAGCTGGCATTTAAGCTATGCCTAGCCACACCGTGATGTGTATAGAGAGAGTAGAGCAGTGGGCTAAGCCTGAGGTGCACCAATGTTGATTGTTAGCGAGGAGGATATGCTATCACTAATCCACACAGACTGTGGTCTTCCGGTTAGGAAGCTGAGAATCCGATTGCAGATGGAGGTACAGAGGCCCAGGTTCTGTAACTTATCAACCAGGACTGTGGGAATGATGGTGTTAAATGCTGAACTACAGTCCTGACGTAGGTGTTTGTGTTGTCCAGGTGGTCCAAAGCCGTGTGGAGAGCCATTGAGATTGCGTCTGCCGTTGACCTATTGTGGTGACAGGCAAATTGCAATAGGTCCGGGTGAGAGAGGGAAAGGAGGTGGGGAATGGTGGGGGGGAGTGCGGCATTACTGGATGTTCAAGAAAGCGACGATCATGCATCAGGTTGGAGGCTACCCAGGCGAATATAAGGTGTAGCTCCTCCAACCTGAGTGTGGCCTCATGGCAACAGTAGAGGAGGCCATCGGCTGAGATGTCGGAATGGGAACGGGAAGTGGTATTAAAATAGGTGGCCTGCTGGTTCTGCTTGTTCCTGCCCCACTGAACTCACATCCGCACACCTCGGTTCAGTCCCTTCCTACCTACATCCGTGACACCTCACACACTCTGGATCTTCTCAATGATTTCAGGTTCCCTGGCCCCCATCATCTTACTTTCACTATGGATGTCCAGTCCCTACACACCTCCTTCTCCCAGCAGGAAAGCCTCAAAGCTCTCCGTTTCTTTCTGGACAGTTGACCCCCCCCCCCCCCCCCCGCTCCCCAGTTCCCCTCCACCACCACTCTCCTCCGCTAGTGGAATTTGTCTTCACTCTTAATAATTTCTCCCACCTCCTCCCTCACTATCATTCGGGGCCCCAAACAGCCCAAACCAGGTGAGGTGACACTTCACCTGTGAGTCCATTGGGGTCACCTAGTGTATCCGGTGTTCCCGGTGTGGCCTCCTGTACATCGGGGAGACCCGACGTAGATTGGGAGACCGATTCGCTGAGCACATACGCTCCATCTGCCAGACAAAGAGGGCTCACCCAGTGGCCACACATTTTAATTCCACTTCCCATTCCCATTCCAACGTGTCAGTCCATGGCCTCCTCCGCTGTCGTGATGAGGCCACACAAATAACGTGTAGTAAATGTAGGCCAGGGTGTAGGCCAAGTTTCCAGGGTGCAAGCCTGGGCAAAGTTTTTTTTATGGAAGACTGGGGGTTGCCCAAGCTGCAAGTCTCCCCCCCCCCCCCCCCCCACGCCACCGATGTTGTCCAAGGGAAGGGCATTAGGAATAATACCTTATATTCCGTCTGGGTAGCCTCCAACCTGACAGCATGAACATTGATTTCTCAAACTTCTGGTAATGTCCCCCACCTTCCCCATTCCCATTTCCCTCTCTCACCTTATCACCTTGCCTGCCCATCATATCCCTCTGGTACTCTTCCCCCTTTTCTTTGTTCCATGGCCTTTGCCCCCTCCTATCAGACTCCCCCTTCTCCAGCCCTTCATCTCTTTCACCAATCAACCTCCCAGCTCTTTACCCCTCCCCTGCCCAGTTTTACCCATCACCTTGTGGTTCTCCCTACCCTGCCCCCACCTTCTAACTCTGACTCCTCATCTTCTTCTTCCCCAGTCCTGATGAAGGGTCTCGGCCTGAGACATCCACTGTACTCTTTTCCATCGATGTTGCCTGGCCTGCTGAGATCCTCCAGCATCCCGAGTGTGTTGTTTGAGGAGGTTAGGACTTTGTTCCTTGGAACGTAGAGGGGAGATTTAACAGGGGTATACAAAATTATGAGGGGTATAGATAGGTTAAGTGCAAGCAGGCCTTTTCCACTGAGGCTGTGTGGAACAACAACCAGAGGTCATGGGTTAAGGGTGAAAGGTGAGAAGTTTAAAGGGAACATGACGGGAAGATTCTTCACTCAGAGGGTTGTAGAACGAGCTACCAGTGCAGGTAATACATAATGAGTTCAATTTCAACGTTTAAGAGAAGCTTAGATAGGTACAGGATTGGTAAGGATATTTGGGGGGGGGGGGGGCTATGGTCTGCATGTATGTCAATGGGAGTAGGCAGCTTAAATGGTTCAGTATGGACTAGATGGGCCAAAGCACCTGTTTCTGTGCTGTAATTTTCTATGACTACGAATATCAAAATTCAAATTTCTTTATCACATGAACATTGAAAAATAGAGTGAGATGTGTTGCTTGTATTAACGCATCCAGGGGCAGTCTGCAATTGTACCCACAATGTTTGTCAGAACACCACAGAACACACCAAGCGACAAAATAAACCCCTGTTCCTCCCTCCTAACACACACACAGTCCTTTAACCCCTGGACAGGCCTCCAGCAGGCTTTGACTCCGCTGGCGGACTCACAGACTCGGCTCCAGCCAACAGGCCTCAAACTCCTGGATTTCCAATTTATCCCTCAAGCCTCGCTCCTCAGCATCAATGCCAGGACACGCCGATCACTAAACACTAGGCCTCAAACTCCGGGCTCACTGAAGCTCGATCAATTCAATCTTCCACATCTGGGATTGGAAGTCTGCGTTGAACTCCATCTGCCACTTCTCTGTCTGGTTCTGCATCCTGTCTCTATCCCAACAACCCGCTACACTCTCCACACCGCCACCAACTTTCCAACTACGGCGCCAATGCTAATCTCAGAGTCCCCACTGCTGAGGAGCCAGCACACGGGGTTGAGATGGGATCCCTGGCCGAGGGGTGCCGCAACGACAGCCTCACACTCCACCTCAACTGGAGCTGGGAGCTAACGGTTAACTTCAGGAAGGGGAACGCGGGAGACCAGGCACCCAATCTCACTGCTGGGTCAGCAAAGCGTCAGCATCTTTGAATTTCTGAGGTAAAATGAAAGTAAACGGTAAATGGAAGGACCCTTAACAGCGTTGATGTGCAGAGGGACCGTGGGGTCCAAGCCCACAGCTCCCTGAAGGACAATAGGTTGGTAAAGAGGGCATACTGTATACTTTCTGTTGTAGTCGAGGCAATGAGTCAGGAAGCTGTGTTTATAAAACATGTGTGAGGGCCAGATTGTGCTGCGTGCATCTGACAAAGCACATCGATGAAGGTCGAGCAGAGGATGTGGTGTATTTAGTGAACTGTTTCACATGGTAACTCGTCAAGGGTGTGGATGTGGAATTGGCTCACCCACAGAAGGCAGAGTGTGGCTGCAGATGGAGCGTTTTCTGCCTGGAGACTGGTGGCCGGTGGTGTTCCGCAGGGACCCCTCCTCTTTGTGAGCTTTTTAAATGACCCGGATCAGGAAGTGAGAGGGTGGGTCAGTAAGTTGGGGGCTTGAGTTCGAGGGTCGCTAGATAAAGGTCAGCTGTATAAAACATCCGGTTAGACCGCACTGGAAAAGGCAACGGAAAGAGAGAGAAAATTCTGGGAACACTCAGCAAGCCGGGCAGCCTCCACGGAGAGAGGGAGAGAAAGCAAAGGAGAGAACAGAGTTACCAGGGTCTCGGACCTGGGACATTAACAGTTTCTGATTGGTGGTGAGCTCTCAGCCTCTGTGAGAAAGATGTTGGTCTTCGGGAATCTGGACCCCAGTTGGAAAGGGCAGTGAAACCCAACAGCACTGAGTTGAGGAGCAAAGAACAACCGCAAATACCCAGAGGCATGGTGAAACCGGAAAACACTGGCCGGGGGAAGGCAACAAGTGTTAACAGCTTGAGTCACCAGAAAAGTTTGAGATGAGTCAAGCTTAAAGGTCACAGAGGAAGTGGAACAGGAGGAGAAAGACCTGGCAAGACAGAAAAACATTAAGTGATGCTGGCGTCTGCTGAAAGAGGAGGTGAAGGTGTGAAAGAATTAAACATCAACTTAAAAATAATGAGACAGAGTGCAGAAAGGGAGGAGTCATTGTTGAATTGGGCATTGAGCGTGTAAGGCTGCACTGTGCCCGGTCTAAAAGGCAAGGAGCAGCTTCAAATCAAGCCGCCATGTGCAAAAACACACCTATACCCATGAGTGAAGGAGAGCGTGCGTGTTGCTCTCTCATGCATTATTATGAGAAAGAACACAGCTAGGACATTTAGAAAGTCTATTGGAATGCAAGGTGTTGCTGTATGAGGTGGTGATTGGGGTTGTACCGGTCGGTTCAGGAACCGAACGGTTGAAGGGAAGTCACTGTTCCTGACCCTGGTGGTGTGGGACTTCAGGATTCTGTACCTCCTGCCCGATGGGAGCTGTGAGAAGATGGCCTGGCCCGGATGGAGGGGATCTTTGATGATGGACGTTGCCTTCTTGAGGGAGCACCTCCTGTAGGTACGACCAATGGTGAGAAGGGATGTATCTGAGATGTACTGGGCTGAATCCATTACTATTGGCAGCTTCTCACGTTACTGCACAGTTGAATTTCCATTCCAGACAGTGAGGCAACCAGCCAGGACACTTTCCACAGGACATCTGTAGATGTTTGTTAGAGTGTTCGGTGACAAGCTGAACCTCCTAAGAAAGTAAAGATCCCGGTGCCCTTTCCATCTGATTGATTCTACTTGCTGGGCCCAGGACAACTCATCTGATGTGTTAATGCCCGGGAAATCAAAGCTGCTGACTCTCTCCACTACCAATTCACCGATAAAGATTGGTGCTACATTCACCCTCCTCCCCATCCTGAAAGCTTTGGTGTGGGATGTCAAAGATGGAGGAGTGAGTGGTGGAGAAATACTATAGTCAGCAGTGAAGGGACCCTCAGTCACCCCTCATGGGCAGAATGGAGGCATCTGCAAACCAGTCCAGGTGTCACCCAGAGACAGGGCGGTGAAGAAAGCATTTGGCCCACTTCCTTCATCAGACAGGCCACCAAGTACAGGAGTTAGTATAGGGTCCATTGGGAGTGTGGACGGTGGGAGTGAATGGGAAGGGGTGGGGTCCATTGGGAGTGTGGACGGTGGGAGTGAATGGGAAGGGGTTGGGATCCATTGGGAGTGTGGACGGTGGGAGTAAATGGGAAGGGGTGGGATCCATTGGGAGTGCGGATGGTGGGAGTGAATGGGAAGGGGTGGGTTCCCATTGGGAGTGAGGACGGTGGGAGTGAATGGGAAGGGGTGGGGTCCATTGGGAGTGAATGGGAAAGGGTGGGGTCCATTGGGAGTGTAGACGGTAGGAGTGAATGGGAAGGAGTGGAGTCCCATTGGGAGTGTGGACGGTGGGTGTGAATGAGAAGGGGTGGGGTCCATTGGCAGTGTGGACAGTGGGAGTGAATGGGAAGGGGTGGGGTCCATTGGGAGTGTGGACGGTGGAAGTGAATGGGAAGGGGTGGGGTCCCATTGGGAGTGTGGATGGTGGGAGTGAATGGGAAGGGGTGGGGTCCATTGGGAGTGTGGATGGTGGTGGTGAATAGGAAGGGGTGGGTCCATTGGGAGTGTGGACAGTGGGAGTGAATGGGAAGGGGTGGGGTCCCATTGGGAGTGTGGACGGTGGGAGTGAATGGGAAGGGGAGGGGTCCATTGGGAGTGTGGACTGTGGGAGTGAATGGGAAGGGGTGGGGTCCATTGGAAGTGAATGGGAAGGGGTGCGGTCCCATTGGGAGTGTGGATCGTGGGAGTGAATGGGAAGGGGTGTGGTCCCATTGGGAGTGTGGATCGTGGGAGTGAATGGGAAGGGGTGGGGGTCCCAGTGGGAGTGTGGTCGGTGGGAGTGAATGGGAAGGGGTGGGGTCCATTGGGAGTGTGGACTGTGGGAGTGAATGGGAAGGGGTGGGGTCCATTGGGAGTGTGGATTGTGGGAGTGAATGGGAAGGGGTGGGGTCCATTGGGAGTGAATGGGAAGGGGTGTGGTCCCATTGGGACTGTGGATCGTGGGAGTGAATGGGAAGGGGTGTGGTCCCATTGGGAGTGTGGATCGTGGGAGTGAATGGGAAGGGGTGGGGTCCCAGTGGGAGTGTGGACGGTGGGAGTGAATGGGAAGGGGTGGGGTCCATTGGGAGTGTGGACGGTGGGAGTGAATGGGAAGGGGTGGGGTCCATTGGGAGTGTGGACGGTGGGAGTGAATAGGAAGGGGTGGGGTCCCATTGGGAGTGTGGACGGTGGGAGTGAATGGGAAGGGGTGGGGTCCCATTGGGAGTGTGGACGGTGGGAGTGAATAGGAAGGGGTGGGGTCCCATTGGGAGTGTGGACGGTGGGAGTGAATGGGAAGGGGTGGGGTCCATTGGGAGTGTAGATGGTGGGAGTGAATGGGAAGGGGTGGGGTCCCATTGGGAGTGTGGAAGGTGGGAGTGAATGGGAAGGGGTGGGGTCCATTGGGAGTGTGGACGGTGGGAGTGAATGGGAAGGGGTGGGGTCCATTGGGAGTGTGGACGGTGGGAGTGAATGGGAAGGGGTGGGGTCCCATTGGGAGTGTGGACGGTGGGAGTGAATAGGAAGGGGTGGGGTCCCATTGGGAGTGTGGACGGTGGGAGTGAATAGGAAGGGGTGGGGTCCCATTGGGAGTGTGGACGGTGGGAGTGAATGGGAAGGGGTGGGGTCCCATTGGGAGTGTGGACGGTGGGAGTGAATAGGAAGGGGTAGGGTCCCATTGGGAGTGTGGACGGTGGGAGTGAATGGGAAGGGGTGGGGTCCATTGGGATTGTATGGAATTGAAATCCCAGAAATAGAAAAACACCCTCCAACCTCCCCCCATCCACTTCAATGAACACAGGACACAGGGAACTGGTATTTTAAAAAAAATCTTTTTTTTTCATAAAACAATACATTTTGCAGGTATAGAAATGTATAATAAATTATGGAAATGTTTTTATATTTATATATATATATATATATTTATATAATATATCTGTGTATATACAGCCCTGCTAGCATCTCAAATAAACAGAATTTGAAAATAATGCGTGTCCTTTTAACCTTCCCAGCTCAGTTAATCACAATTCCTTGAGTACCGTTGACCTGTGACCTCTTCGGCCAACTGAGTGAGACAAAGAATGGTCAGATTTCCCCAAACTTAATAGCCGGTGTTACAAAAAAAAAACACAAAATAAGCAATGGCTTTTTTAAAAAGGAAAACATACTTCTTTTTCATAATATATTTATATAGAAAAAATGTCACTAACCATTTTTTTTCCTGTGATAATTTCTGCCGTTTTTTTACAAAAATGTTGAAACTCTCTATGTAAACATTTCATGTCACGCTTGTCCACCATTTTGTGTCCAGGGTAACTTGTTGCTGGATGTTTTTATAGCTTACAAAATAAATGTGTGCTGATGAAGGATGTAGAAAGAATAGTCGGTGTCACAGTGGCTTTGTCTAATATTGTTACTTAACAATAGAGCAAAACAGTGGCTCTATGCTTTTCTAAATTCGGCCGAAGTCCAGGCCTTAATACTGGGGCAGCGAGTCTTCGAGCCCTTGGGGCCCATCTCTGTCAGCCCAAGATGGATGACTAACATAGTCGTTGCCTACAATGGTATGGGCCGTGGGTTTGTTCTGGATTCGGAGATCGGCTCCCAAGGGGGTTAAATGGGTGACGAGGGTTGGACCAGTTGAAGCCCCTGGAGCAACGTGTCAAGTTTGCGAGGGTTCTCTGTGGTTTGATGTCCGATGATGGCGCCATTCCTTCAGTGTGTCTGCCCGTGGGATTTACTTGTTTATACAGCACGGAGCAAGCTTTTCTGTCCCTTCAAACCACGTCACCCCGACAAACCCAAGTAACCCTCGCCTAATCATGGGACAATTCACAATGACCAATTAACCTACTAACCAGTATGTCTTTGGACTGTGGGAGGAAACCAGAACACCCAGAGGAAACCCACGCAGGAGAACATAGAGACTCCTTACAGACGGCACTGGAATTCAACTCTGAACTCCAGAATGCCCTGACCTGTATCAATGTCACCTTGACTGCTGTGTATCATGGCACGTGCGTGTGTGTGTGACTGTGTGTGAGAGTGTGTGTGTCTGTGTGTGTGTGCGTGTGTGTGTGCGTGTGTGTGTGCGTGCGTGCGTGCGTGTGTGTGTGTGTGTGTGTGTGTGTGTGTGTGAGTGTGAGACTGTGTGTGACTGTGTGTGAGAGTGTGCACGTGCTCTTGGTGACCAAGATAGAGAGAGGAAATAGAGACAGATAGGGAAGAGAGGGCGAGGGAATGAGGGAGGCCGAGAGAGAACGCATGAGAGGGAGGGAAGAGAGGGAGAGGGAATGAGGGAGGCCGAGAGAGAACGCCTGAGAAGGCGGGAAGAGAGGGAGAGGGAATGAGGGAGGCCGAGAGAGAACGCATGAGAGGGAGGGAAGAGAGGGAGAGGGATGAGGGAGGCCGAGAGAGAACGCATGAGAGGGAGGGAAGAGAGGGAGAGGGAATGAGGGAGGCCGAGAGAGAACGCATGAGAGGGAGGGAAGAGAGGGAGAGGGAATGAGGGAGGCCGAGAGAGAACGCATGAGAGGGAGGGAAGAGAAGGAGAGGGAATGAGGGAGGCCGAGAGAGAACGCATGAGAGGGAGGGAAGAGAGGGAGAGGGAATGAGGGAGGCCGAGAGAGAACGCCTGAGAAGGAGGGAAGAGAGGGAGAGGGAATGAGGGAGGCCGAGAGAGAACGCCTGAGAAGGAGGGAAGAGAGGGAGAGGGAATGAGGGAGGCCGAGAGAGAACGCATGAGAGGGAGGGAAGAGAGGGAGAGGGAATGAGGGAGGCCGAGAGAGAACGCATGAGAGGGAGGGAAGAGAGGGAGAGGGAATGAGGGAGGCCGAGAGAGAACGCATGAGAGGGAGGGAAGAGAGGGAGAGGGAATGAGGGAGGCCGAGAGAGAACGCATGAGAGGGAGGGAAGAGAGGGAGAGGGAATGAGGGAGGCCGAGAGAGAATGCATGAGAGGGAGGGGAGATGACAAGTGGTATGAGACTCCAGTCCTCGACCTCCCCTGAGAAGAAGAAGGGGATGGTGAGAGAGAAGGGAAAGGGGGAGGGTGGGAATGAGAGGGAGAAAGGCAGAATAGAGAAGGGGAGGGGGGAAAGAAAGACATAGAAATAGGTGGTGGAACTGAATGGGGAGGGGAGAGAGTGACAGAGAATAAGTGGAGGGGCAGAGGGAGAGTGGGAGGCAGAGAGAAAGCTTCAATCCTCAACCCGGTAACGGGCCCTGCCCACTCCTCTGATCTGGCCGAGTGGATGTATTATCTCTCCCAGGGCCCATCCCATGATTCCAGCCCCTACACAGAGGCCTCCTCGCCCGCGGGCGGGGCCTGCTCAACGGAGACGGGGCCGGCGCCGGGCGAGGCAGCCAGCTCGGACCTCCGGCGGCGGATGGTATCGATCCAGCTCGGGCCCAGGCCCAGGCCCAGCCCCAGGCCCAGGCCCGGCAGCCGCATGTTCTTGCCGGAGGTGATGAGCTCGCCGAAACCCTCCTGGTGGGAGAAGGCGTAGCCGGAACGGCGTGAGTCCCCCCTGCCCGTCCGGCGCAGGCAGCGGTGCGAGGGCTTCGTCTTCTTGCGGACCAGCTGGGTGTAGCGGACCTGGCGGGGGGAGGGGGAGAGTCAGAGGCGTGTCTGCGGGTGGGGAGAGGCAGGGTGGGAGGGGGAAAGGGCTGACGGGCAGAGGGGATAGGGAGGATGGGGAGTGAAGGAGGAGGCTGAGGGGAAGGGTGAGAGCAAGGGGGGGACTGAGTGACAGGGACGGGGGAGAACAGGCAGGGCCATGGGATGAGCCAGGATCTGTCTGGGGGTGGTGGAGCCTGGGAGAAGGGACGGCATTCAAAGGGATAGGGGAGCAGGGCCCATGGTGCTGGGTGGGGCCTAGGTGCAGAGTTCTGGCATGAACAGGCAGGATCTGGAGTCAGGGACAGAGCCCAGGGGAGGGAGTGGGGTGGAGACAATTGAGGGGGCAGGATCAGTGTGGGGAGGCAGATCGAGTGCGGGGGGGCGGAGCTGAGTGTGAGGTGGACAGATTGAGGTGCGAGGTGGGCAGATCGAGTGCGAGGAGGGGACGGAGCAGAGTGTGAGGTGGGTAGATCGAGTGCGGGGGGCGGAGCTGTGCGAGGTGGGCAGATCGAGTGTGAGGAGGGGAGGGAGCTGAGTGCAAGGTAGGCAGATCGAGTGTGAGGTGGACAGATTGAGGTGCGAGGTGGGCAGATCAAGTGCGAGGAGGGGAGGGAGCTGAGTGCAAGGTAGGCAGATCGAGTGTGAGGTGGACAGATTGAGGTGCGAGGTGGGCAGATCGAGTGCAAGGAGGGGAGGGAGCTGAGTGCAAGGTAGGCAGATCGAGTGTGAGGTGGGCAGATTGAGGTGCGAGGTGGGAAGATCGAGTGCGAGGAGGGCAGATCGAGTGCGGGGGGCGGAGCTGTGCGAGGTGGGCAGATCGAGTGCGAGGAGGGGAGGGAGCTGAGTGCAAGGTAGGCAGATCGAGTGTGAGGTGGGCAGATTGAGGTGCGAGGTGGGCAGATCGAGTGCGAGGAGGGGACGGAGCAGAGTGTGAGGTGGGCTGATCGAGTGGGGACAGGAGCCAGGGGGAGGGTGGGTGAGAAGTGTGTGGTGGGGGTGTGGAGCCCGGGGACAGGGGATCTTACCGTGTCCGCCAGCTGGGGCTGCAGGTCGAGCTTGAGGAAGCGGAACGCGATGACGGGTATGATGCAGATGACGGTGCTGAGGGCTATGGTGAGCCAGACCACCGGCTGCCCCAGAGTGTTGTTGGCGTTGGCTGCGGGAGGGCAGAGAACAGGGGTCACCTCTTCGCTCTACGCCCCCTCCTCCACCATCCTCTCCCACCAGACCGTGTACCCTTGAAACACAAACTGTTCCCTCACAGCAGGACCGCAGCATCACAGCGACCCACAACTCACAAGGCCCATGTGAATGATTATTCTGGAATATAAAAGCAGGGATTTGATACTGCTGGGGCTTTGGTCAGACCGCACCTGGGGCAGTGTGAGCAGTTTTGGGCCCCACAGCTGAGGAAGGGTTGGAGAGGAGGTTCACGGGAAGGATCCGGGGAGTTGTACTGTTAGTGCAGAGGAGTGTTTGCTCGCTCGGGCCCTGTACGGACTGGAGTTTAGATGAACGGTGGGGGGGGCCTGGACCAGAGGGTAAGGCCTTGGAATACAAAGTCGTCCCTTTACAACGGAGACGAGGAGGAGTTTCTTTAGCCAGGGGGTGGGGAATCTGTGGCATTCATTGCCACGGTGGGGGAGGAGGCCAAGCCGCTGGGTATATCTAAGGCAGAGGTTGATAGGTTGTTGAAGAGTCAAAGGCTACAGGGAGAAGGCAAGGACAACATATCAGCCATGATCAAACGATGGAGCAGACTCGATGGACTGAATGGCCTAGATCTCCTCCTGTACCTTATGGGGGTTTAATGGGAGCAGGAAACAGGGTCACAGTGGACATGCTAACTCTCCTCCAGTCAATTCTTAAACACAAAGTACACCGCAGATGCTGGGGTCAAAGCAACACGCACAATAAGCCGGAGGAACTCAGCCAGTCGAAGGGTCTCGGCCCGAGACGGTGACTGCTCGTTTCCACGGATGCTGCCCGACCTGCTGAGTTCCTCCAGCCTGTTGTACGTGTTGCTCAAATAGAGCCTGTAAGCTCTTTCCGTTTGTACACACGCACCCCCACACGCACTTGCCATTCGAGAGTCTCAGTAACTGAGGGTGTGAGAAAATGTGTTGGATAGTAGCAGAATTACTACTACTGTACATTTACTACATTTGCCCGTAAACCACCGCTCAGGGACTCACCTACGAATGGAAACTGGTTGGGGAATATTTCGAAGAGGCCGGCGCTCTGCATAGCGAAGAGGATGACGAAGTACATGGCGAGGCTGCCCCAGATGAAGAAGTGGTTGATTGCCGTCCAGTAGCCAGTGTCCAGTCCTATCTGGAGGTCAGCGACAGAAGAGGCGTTAGCCCGTGGTAGAGAGAACGCGCAAAGTCCGCAGTTCCGAGAAGCCCACTCACCCACGGGACCTCGGACCGGGGAACGGCTGCCCGACACGTGAGGAAGGACCGGAGGTGCCCAGGAACGCGGTATCACTGACTCAGTGTGTGTGTGTGACTGTGTGTCTGTGTGCATTTCTGTATGTGTGCGTGTGCTTGCGTTTCTGTATGTGTGCGTGTGTTTGCGTTTCTGAATGTGTGTAGGACTTGTCCCCACGCGCCTGCGTGTGTGAGACCACGTTTATCACACCTCACCTGCACGCTCACCACGATCACCAGCGAGGTTGCCACGGTGACCGCGAAGGACTGGTAGTCGGCCATGTGGGTGCCGTCGTTGCGCGTGCAGTCGGCGAAGGTCCCATAGGGGATGAAGAAGAGGACGGTGGAGGTGTAGATCCCCTGCGCTATGCAGATGAAGAACTCCCGCTTGTTGAAGAGCAGGTTCAGCTGTCCCGGTTCGTAGAGCTTTGGGTACTGCAGGCTCCTCTGCTCCGGGACATCCTGGGCGAACAATTACACTTTCAGATGCACCATATGGCATTTCAAACACACAGCTGCAGAGAGAGGACTGGACACAGCCCAGCACCTCACAAGAACATCCCTCCCCACCATCGGTCCTACCTACAGGAGACGCTGCCTCAACAAGGCCACATTCATCATCAAAGATCCCCACCATCTGGGCCAGGCCATCTTCTCCCAGCTCCCATCGGGCAGGAGGTACAGAAGCCTGAAGTCCCACACCACCAGGGTCAGGAACAGCAACTTCCCTTCAACCATTCGGTTCCTGAACCGACCGGCACAACCCCGATCACCACCTCGGTACAGAAACACTGTGACCTCTTTGTACTTCAGTTGAACTTTGTTATTTCTTGTAAAAACTGCAGATAAAGTATATCTGTTTTTCTTCTGCGTGTCCCTTCTGTGCCTGTGTTTCACTCCACCCACGCATGCATGGACTTGTACACTTGAATTTGACCTGAAACCAGAACTGCCTCTCACAAAAAGCATGGCGTCAACAAAAGGCACCAAACACACCTAGCAACCTTCAAACTTCCCTTCCCAAAGCCGGCTGGTCCCAGGACTTTTCCGACTTCATGCCACTTACCCTGCACTACACTCTCTCTCACTTTATTCCGCATTCTGTCACTGCCTTACTCTGTACTAATGTGATGAAATGATCCCAACAGATGACATAGGAAAAGTCTGACACTACACCTCAGTACGTATGGCAATATACCAATTTTAGGACATCAAATATTGCAGGGAGAAGGCAGGAGAATAGGGTTAGAGAGGGATAATAAATCTCCCATGATGGAATTGTGAATGGCCTACTTCTGCTCCTATGCTTTTTGCTCTTCATTTGCCGATTAACCTGTCGAAAGCCCATGTAGGTCACCTCAGCTGCACCACCCTCACTGTCGAAAGGGAGGAGCTTCTGAGCTCTGGCCATGCAAGGGAAGAGGGAACGCATTCAGCTAAAGTTTCACTGAGGATAAACGTAGGGAGGGGTAAAAGGTGCGGGAACAGCTGACCCGAGATCAAGAGCCGGCACAGAGGAACAGGCACTTCGGCCCAACTAATCCATGCCAACCAAGATTAGCCAGTCCCATCTCCCTCTAAACCTTTCCTATCCGTGTCCCTGTCCATATCCCTCTAAACCTTTCCTATCCGTGTCCCTGTCTGTATCCCTCTAAACCTTTCCTATCCGCGTCCCTGTCCGTATCCCTCTAAACCTTTCCTATCCGTGTACCTGTCCGTGTCCCTCTAAACCTTTCCTATCCGTGTCCCTGTCCATATCCCTTTAAACCTTTCCTATCCGTGTACCTGTCCGTATCCCTCTGAACCTTTCCTATCCGCGTCCCTGTCCGTATCCCTCTAAACCTTTCCTATCCGTGTCCCTCTCCGTATCCCTCTAAACCTTTCCTATCTGTGTCCCTGTGAACCTTTCCTATCCGTGTCCCTGTCCGTATCCCTCTGAACCTTTCCTATCCGTGTACCTGTCCGTATCCCTCTGAACCTTTCCTATCCGTGTACCTGTCCGTATCCCTCTGAACCTTTCCTATCCGTGTACCTGTCCGTATCCCTCTAAACCTTTCCTATCCGCGTACCTGTCTAGGTGTCTTATGTTAATGTACCTGCTTCAACCACTTCCTCTGGCAGCACGTTCCATAGTCGGACCACCCTCGGGGTGAAAAGCTTGCCTTGCATTCTCCCCAAATGTGCTCCTTATGGTTTTATGCACCTCTGTAAGGTCACCTCTCAGTCTCCTACACGCCGAAGAATGAAGTCCCAGTCTGCCGAACCTCTCCATGGACTCTGTCTTCCCTCAGTAAGGGAGACGTCACCCACTGAACACTCCTCTCCCCCTCCCATCAGGCAGTAGGTACAACAGCCTGACAGTACGGACCACCAGGCTCACGGACAGTTTCCACCTCCAGTATGATAAGATCGACTCTTGAGCTCACAATCCACCTCGTTACTGTCTACCTGCTCTGTACTGAGCTGTTACCATTTACTCTGCACTCTGTTACTGCTTTCCCTTGTTCCACCCCGATGCTCTGATCTGTGTGAACTGTGTGCACGACAAGGTTTTCACTGTGTCTCGGTACACGCGACAGTAACAAACCAATTCCAACAGCAGCACCGATGACGGTAGGTACGGACGGGTGTGGCTCGTACCTGATCAAACACTCCCATGGCCAGTACAGGAAGGGACGTGTAGACAATGTTGTACAGAGTGATGAAGTACTGGTCGTAGACAGTCTGCAGGGAAAAGACGAAACCGATTACGAGGTGAAGGTGGGGGCGAGGGGAGGCATTCCCTCACCACCCCTCAGGAGTAGGATGGGGGTGAGCCACCATCTTGAGGAGCGTCTGACGGCTCTGGGCCTGTTTAGAAGAATGAAGGGGCATCTCATTGAAACTTACTGAATATTGAAAGGCCTAGATAGGGTGGACATAGAGAGGATGCTTCCTATAGTGGGACAGTCACAGCCTCAGACTAGAAGCACATCACTTTAGAACAGAGATGAGGAGGAATTTGTTTGCCCAGAGGATGGTGAATCGGTACAATTCACTGCCAATGACAGCTGTGGAGTCCAGTCACTGGGGATATTTAAAGCCAACGTTGATGGGTTTTTGATTAGAAAGGGCATGGTAAAGCAGACTCGATGGACCAGATGGCCTAATTCTGCTCTGAAGTATTTTGATCCCATCTCGAACTGCCACGGTCCAGTGGGGACGGAATTCTGGGACTCAGACCCGGTGGCGGTTAAGGAACAGCTGATGGGTTCTCCAGTTGGCTTGGTCAACAGGGAAACCTGTAGGTGGTGTGTGGGAGATGTGGTGGGTTCAGGAGGGACTGTCGGAGTAGCCTGGCTGAGTAACTGCGGTGCACACTGCAGCCATTTTGGGGTGGCTGGGATTGACAGATGTGAAGGTGGTGGGGGGGGGGGGGGGGTTGGCAAGAACCTAGAAAATAGGTGATCAGTGAGATGTTGGAATGGGCCAAGTATTACTGAGGTGGGGCCAGATGTTCGAATCAAGGACAACAGATGTATAGAGGGGATTAGCCAGATGTTAGGACTAAGGGAGAGTGGGGTTGGCTTGATATCAGAACAGGGGACGTGCAGTGGCCTGCCAGATGTTAAGAGTTGGCTCTGAATGTGTGGAATGGGGCCATTTGTTAGCAAGATTGATTGATGTGCAGGTGGGTCAGCAGATATCAGGCAAAAGGAATGCTATAAGCCAAATGTTAGTACAGGCCTGGTTTGTTGGAGGTGTGGCCAGATGTTAAAACCAGATCAGACAGATGTGTACATTGTTTGAACAGATGTTAGTGTCATGCCTGTTGCACCTAGGGGTGGATCCAGATGTTAGAACCAGTGAGGACTTAAGTTAGAATGCCTGACTAAGTGTGCAGGGCTCAGCCAGTCCTGTCATGCCCAGAGGTCCAACCAGCTACTAGACTGTAGGGAATGCGGGCAATATCAGCCAGATGTTAGAATGTAGGGAATTTATTCAATGTTCGGCCAGACGTTAGTGCCAGGGCTGTTATGGCCAGAGGTGCAGATGTTGAAACCAGAATTGACAGATGTGAAGGCCAGATGTTGGAACATAGAGAATGTGTTGTAGTGTATCAGCCAGATGTTAGTGGCAGGACTGTTACAGCCAGATGTTAGAATTGGTAAGAGATGCAGGCCAGATGTTAGAACACAGGGATCGTGTGCAATATTTAGCCAGATGTTATCTCAAGGCTTGTTACAGCCAGAGGTGAAGCCAGATGTTACTCTCCCCCCACCCCAGGGATGACAGACACGCGGAGGAGGGGGCCGAGGCGGGACAGGAAGGGAGAGGGCACCCGCAGGTGTCGTATCGAGGGACCCCAGGGCAACGTGGGGGGGCTGTACCTGGGCGGAGAAGCCGCAGAAGAAGCCGAACCAGAAGTGGACCATGGTGAAGGCAAAGTTCTTGTAGAAGAAGTAGCAGAGGAACTTGCACATGCGCAGGTAGGACCAGCGGCCGTGGACCAGCAGCAGCCTCTGCAGGAACTTGAACTGTGAGAACGAGTAGTCGGACGCCAGGACGGCCTGAATCCCCTCCTGCCCGCTGATCCCCACTCCGATGTGAGCGGCTGCACGGGCACAAGCACCAACGTCAATCTGGGGCGTTCCGCCGGGACGCGGCAAACCCGATCTGAGGGGTGGGGGAAGTGCGGATACCAGGAGTCTGGATGCAGGGGCTGGAGTGGCTCCCAGGGACCGGGAGAGCTGTAGGTGGTATAGAGACGGGAAGGAGTGTGGGGAGTCACAGAGACGGGGAGAGGGATAGGGTGAAAGGGTTTACAGAGATGGGGAGGGGTGCAGGGGGTGAAAGGGTTTACAGAGATGGGGAGGGGTGCAGGGGGTGAAAGGGTTTACAGAGATGGGGAGGGGTGCAGGGGTGAAAGGGTTTACAGAGATGGGGAGGGGTGCAGGGGGTGAAAGGGTTTACAGAGATGGGGAGGGGTGCAGGGGGTGAAAGGGTTTACAGAGATGGGGAGGGGTGCAGGGGGTGAAAGGGTTTACAGAGATGGGGAGGGGTGCAGGGGGTGAAAGGGTTTACAGAGATGGGGAGGGGTGCAGGGGGTGAAAGGGTTTACAGAGATGGGGAGGGGTGCAGGGGGTGAAAGGGTTTACAGAGATGGGGAGGGGTGCAGGGGTGAAAGGGTTTACAGAGATGGGGAGGGGTGCAGGGGGTGAAAGGGTTTACAGAGATGGGGAGGGGTGCAGGGGTGAAAGGGTTTACAGAGATGGGGAGGGGTGCAGGGGGTGAAAGGGTTTACAGAGACGGGGAGGGGTGCAGGGGGTGAAAGGGTTTACAGAGACGGGGAGGGGTGCAGGGGGTGAAAGGGTTTACAGAGATGGGGAGGGGTGCAGGGGTGAAAGGGTTTACAGAGATGGGGAGGGGTGCAGGGGGTGAAAGGGTTTACAGAGATGGGGAGGGGTGCAGGGGGTGAGGGGAGGGGGTGTTATAGAAATTGGGAAGGTGTTGTGGCTAAAGAGGTTTACAGAGTTCGGGAGTGGTGTAGGGGTTCACAGAGACAGGGAGGGGTGTAGAGGCTGGAGGGAGTTACAGAGACAGGGAGGGGTGTTGAGGCTGGAGGGGGTAACAGAGACAGGGAGGGGTGTTGAGGCTGGAGGGGGGTAACAGAGACAGGGAGGGGTATTGAGGCTGGAGGGAGTTACAGAGACAGGGAGGGGTGTTGAGGCTGGAGGGGGTAACAGAGACAGGGAGGGGTGTTGAGGCTGGAGGGGGTAACAGAGACGGAGAGGGGTGTAGGGTCCTGAGGTTTTACAGAGGAAGGGGTAGGGACCAGAGGGGGTTACAGAGACAGGGGACAGCTATAGGGGCCAGAGATGTTTATGAAGATGGGGGGGGGGGGGGGTTTACAGAGATGGGGAGGATAAGGGGATGCTTTATAGTGCTAGCATTTAGAAATGAGAACAAATTTAAAAGGAGCACAGCGAATGGGAGAGCTGGGCCAGAGTAACCAATGGGAAAGTGTGGGGTATCGTGAAGTGACCAATGGGAGTTCAGAGGCTGGGAGAGTGAAATTAAAAGGGAGTGCAGGCGGCAGCGGAGAGCGACCATTGGGACAGGGCGGCACTATTGAGAGAGTGACCAATGAGTGAACTTAGTTGGGAGAGCACCAATGAGAGTACAACTGGCTGGGAGAGCAGCCAACAGGAGTGCAAGTGGCTGGAAGAACATCCAATGGGAGTGCGTGTGGCTGGGAGAACAGCCAGTGGGAATACGTGTGGCTGGGACAGCAGCCAATGAGAGGGTGTGTGGCGTGGAGAGGGACGAATGGGAGAGCGAGGTGAAAGGATCGGTACAGGCGCGACGGCCTGAAAGGACTCACTCTTTATCATGCTGACATCGTTGGCGCCATCACCGATGGCCAGGGTCACCGCCTTCTTGTACTTCTTCACCAGCTCCACCACCTGGGCCTTCTGCAGGGGCGTTACCCGGCAACAGATGACAGCACGGCAGGCACAGGCCGTCTCCAGGAATTCCAGCTCCATGTCAGCCTCTAGGGCCTGGGCCTGGGGCACAGACGGCTGTTAGACGACGGGGAGACAGTCTGGTACACTCAGACAGCGGGGAAGTACTCCCACAGACAGATATGGCCCAGGACTCTGAATGCACAGGCCTGCCCTGTCCGACCCTTCCCCATAGGACAACCCACCCAGGTCAATGTTTCAGGGGTCAGAGGTGTTCTGCTCCCATCCCGTTCTGTGGCTGTGTGTTCCAGAGATTCACCACTCTCTGGATGAGGACTATCCCCCTCCGCTGCCCTCCAAATCCCTCCCACTACCCCGAAATCTGCCCGACCTGCTGAGTTCCCCCAGCATTGTGTGTGTGTGTGTTACCCCCGTCTGTTGTCAGCGGTCTAACACCGCGTGCCCCTCCTCAAACCAGTCCGTGGCCACGGAGCTGACCTTTCCCACCAGGACCCATGCTGGGCAGCTACTGGGAGTGGGGGCAAACTCACCAGACTGTGCCCACTGATGACCAGGGCACACTCCCCAGGCACGACCTCCACCACAGAGGTGAGGTGAGGCGAGGAGAGCTTCTCCGAGGAGCTGTAGCCATTGATGGAGCGGAAGGAGTCACGCATCCGTTGGCGGGCATGGCTGGAAGATCAGAGAGAGAGAGAGAGATCAAGAGAGAGAAATATACAGGAGAAGGAGAGTGCGGAAGGGAGGGGGAGGGGACAGGAGAGAGGAAAGGGGAGAGGGGGAAAGGCAGGGGAAGGGGAGAAGAGGAGTAGAGAGAACAGGAGAGGAGGAGAGAGGGGGGAAAGACAGGTGGGAAGAGAGAAGGGGGAAAGAGGAAGGGGTTGGGGAGGAGGAGGGGGAAGAGTGGGGAAGGGGGAGAGAGGAGGGGGAGTGAGCAGAGGGAGACAGCAGTGGGGAAGAGTGGGGAAGGGGGAGAGAGATGGTGAAATGATTTATAATTGCCACATACGGATGCCCAGTGCGTTCTACGTGCGTCCATAGAGACTATTTCATCACACAGAGCATTGAGTTTGTACAGCGGAGAAGCAGTAACCAAATGCAGAATAGAGTGTCACAGTTACAGAGAGAGTGCAGGGCCGGCAGACAACAGCGTGCAAGATTGTTACAGGTAGACTGTGAGGTCAAGGGTCCATCCTATCGCACTGGGGAACCACTTAACAGCGGGGTAGAAGCTGTCCTTGAGCCTGGTAGCTTCAGGCTTTTGTATCTTCTGCCCAGTGGGCGAGGGGAGGGGGGAAGAGGGAGTGACCATTATCTGGGCTGCTTTACCAAGGCAGTGTGAGTGAGACCGGGGGAGGCTGGTTTCTGTGACGAGCTGAGCTGTGTCCACACCTCTCTGCAGTTTCTTGCGGTCAGAGGCAGAGCAGTTGCCGTCCGAGGGAGAAAGTTTTCCATGGTGCATCGATAAGGGTCTCTGGGAATATGAAGAATTTCTTTTGCCTCCTGAGGGAGTAGAGGTGTTGGTGAACTTTGTTGGCTGTGATGGAGCAGGACAGGCTGTGGGGGATGTTCACATTTGGGAACGAAACTCTGAACCCTCTCGACCTCAGGCCCACTGACGTAAGCAGCAGAAAGGGTGGGGTTGGCATTCCCCATTCCCATCAGACCCTGACTCAAGGGCTCCCAGATCCCCAGCTCCATTCCTTAGGAACACCCCCCACCCCCAGATCCACCAGAATCACGTCCCAGACCCCAGCGACAAACTCCTGGACCTCTGCTCCCTTGAAGGAGGTGCTGGTGGGGATGGAGTCACCCCCCTTGGATGCAGCCTTGCAAAGCCCCCGCGGGTTCTCCCACCCGCGTGCCGCAGCCGGGGACCCCACCCGTTCCCTGACGGAGAACACTCACCGAAGCTCCTCGCGCACCTCGTGGACGGTGCTTCCCGAGAGCAGGAAAACCTCGGCCAGGTCGTCGGTCAGCATCTTACAGGAGTAGCCGATGTTCACCGCCGTCTCTGGGGGGGGAGACGGTGCAGTTCAAAGTTCAAATTAAATTTATCAGCAAAGAGCATGCACGTCACCATATACAACCCTGAGACTCGTCCACTTGTGGGCTTTTACAGAGAAATACAACGAAAAACTGCAAAATAACGACTGGTAAGCAACCAGTGTGAAAAGGAAGATGAACCGTGCAAAGAGAAAACAACAAACAAATAATACCAACAATAGAGAAAGATGGATGGATATCAGAAACACAGGAGATTCTGCAGATGCTGGAAATCCAGAGCAACACACACAAAATACTGGAGCAGCATCTCTGCAAAGGAATTAACAGTCGATCATTTTGGACGAGACCCTTCATCAGGACTGGAATATACCAAGGACGCGACCTAGAAGATTAGCTCGTCTTTGGAGTTTCGGGATTTCGCGTCTTACATGTTTTGATTCACCGCCTGGTCGAGGCGGGTGAATGGCATCATATATCCAACGAGCGTAGGCTTTTTCTATTCAATTCGGGAGGTTTCTGGAAATTTTGGCAGCTAAGCGATACAACGGACTGTGAGCTGCCAGCGAGAGAGTGAGTTGAAGAGTTCACCGCAGCAGTGGGTGGTCCTAATATTTCTCCGTGTCCAGAGGATTGTGATAATTTGCGGCACACCGTGCCTATTGGATGTGTGACTGTCACTTTGTATGCTCCATTCTCAGATTGCTGCAGTATTCTGTGGCAAACGCTTTTTGTTAATCCATACGTGGATTCGGGTGTGTTACACTGACATTTAATGTCAGAGAATTTAATGAACATCCTGAAATTCCTTTTCTTCACAACCATCCACGAAAACAGGGGAGTGCCCCAAAGAATGAACGACAGTTAAATGTTAGAACGCCAAAGCCCCCCCCAGCTCCCCCCTCCCACGCATTAGCAGCAGCAACGATCCCCCCCTCCCCCACCAGCAAAAGGAGCATCAGCACCCTCCATCGAGCACACAGACGTGCAGCGAAGCGTCACTAAAGACACAGACTTGCAGAACCCCAAAGACTGCTCGTTCACCCGGTATTTCGACATAGCACAGACTTTCACTCCCTAATAAGGGAGAGAGAGATGTCCCTCGGGTCTCTGGGCACACAGCCACAGATCTTCCGTCTCCCATGACACACCGATTTCCTGCCGAGGCACCAACCTCCAGTCCGCCCGCCTGCAGAACCATGTGTTACAGCAGTCGACCGACCACAGGCACAGATTTTAATGTTAAATATATTTTCAATACCTACACAAAAATATAGACAATTAAAACAATTGCTCCCTTAATCAAAAACTAACAGTGCATTGCATCTTAGCTGACAAACTGTGGAGGTCTGGAAACAGTTCTTCCCAAGTCTTACTGAAACAGAGTCCTAGGACGGCAATCCAGAAGGTTCCGGAATCCACGGGAACAGGTACAGGCGTCTGTGGGGAAGGGTTCATAAATCCACATTGAGATGACACAAGGTGACGATCGCGGAGAATTCCAGAGGACAAGTGATTCACGCAGGGATAATGAGGTGGCAGCCGCAGAAGATTCCAGAAGTCGAGTGGTCGTCCCTTAAATACTAAAGTCCACAAAGTAACACCTAAGTTCCAAAACACATGTAGGGATATCACAAGGTGACGGTCATGGAGTATTCCTTAACACAAGTGGTCACACTTGTGTACATCCTGAACAAAGCCTGTGCTATGACGAAATACCGGGTGAACGAGCAGTCTTTGGGGTTCTGCAAGTCTGTGTCTTTAGTGACGCTTCGCTGCACGTCTGTGTGCTCGATGGAGGGTGTCGATGCTCCTTTTGCTGGTGGGGGAGGAGGGATCGTTGCTGCTGCTAATGCGTGGGAGGGGGGAGCTGGGGGGGCTTTGGCGTTCTAACATTTAACTGTCGTTCATTCTTTGGGGCACTCCCCTGTTTTCGTGGATGTTTGTGAAGACAAAGGAATTTCAGGATGTATATTGTACACATTTCTCTGACATTGAATGTACCTTTGAAAGGAAGGGGGAAGATGTCATAATAAGAAGGTGGAGGGAGGGGAAGGAGGATAGTGAGAAGATGATGGGTGAAGCCAGGTGGGTGGGAAATGTTAAGGGCTGGAGAAGGAGGAATCTGACAAGAGAGGAGGGTGGACCATGGGGGAAAGGGAAGGAGGAGGGGCACCAGGGAGAGGTGATAGGCAGGTGAGAGGGGTAAGAGGCCAGAGTGGGGAATAGAAGAAGGGGGAGGGAGGGATTATTTTTTAAACAGAAGTAGGAATCGATATCCATGCTATCAGGTTGGAGACTATCCAGTTGTGACTCCTCCATCCCCAGAGTGGCCTCATCTTGGCACGAGAGCAAACCACAGACCCTCATGTCGGAATGGAAATGGGAATTGGAATTAAGCTGTCTGGCCACTGGGAAGTTATGTTTATGGCAGATAGTTCGGAGGTGTTTGATGAAGCAGTCCCCCAGTTTACGTTGGCTCTCACCAATGTAGAGGAGGCCACGTCAGGAGCACCAGACACAGCAGACAACCCCAGCAGAGTTGCAGGCGAAGTGTTGCCTCACTGGAAGGACTGTTAGGAGCTCTGTACGGAGGTGTCGGGGCAGGAGTAGCATTTTGGCTGCTTGCAGGGGTATGTGCCAGAAGGGGGATTAGTGGGGAGGGACAAATGGAGAAAGGAATCATAGGGGGAGCGATTCCTGAGGCAATGCGGTGGGGGCAGGGTAAAGATATATCTGTAGGGTTGCAGGATCCCTTTGGAGATGGTGGAGGATGGTGTGTTAGATATGGAGGCTGACGAAGTGGTCGGTAAGGACAAGAGGAACTCGACCACTGTTACAGTGGTGGGAAGATGGAGTGACTGCTGAAGTCAGACAGACATACACAATAAGACAGACAGATAAATAGATAGATAGGTAGACAGATAAATAGACAGGTAAATAATGCTAAGAACATGAGTTGGAGAGCAATTCAAAGTGAGTCCATAGACTCAATCACCTTGTTGAGGTGAGTGAAGTTATCCTTGCAGGTTTAGGAGCCTGATGGATGTAGGCCAATAACTGTTACTGAATCTGGTGGTGTGAAAGGGCTGGAGACAGGAACCCCCCTCTGCTTGGGGTTGGGCACAGAGTGAAGCTCCCTCTACACCGTCCCATCACACACTCCCGGGGTCAGACACAGAGTGAAACTCCCTCCACACCGTCCCATCACACACTCCCGGGGTCAGACACAGAGTGAA
>NC_133134.1:85473971-85530405 GCF_048418815.1 Hemitrygon akajei
CAGCAAGAAGGAAATGGAGGGAAGCGAGGAGGGAACAGAGGAGGGAATGGAGGGAGGAGTGGCGAGCAGGGACCACAGTGAGGGGCAGCAAGAAGGAAATGGAGGGAGGGCGGTGAGGAGAGAGCACCGTGGGGGGCGGTGCGGAGGGAACGGTGGGAGGGGCGGCCAGGGGGAAGTGCCACACCGTGGGACAGTTTGTGACGAAGGGACACCACACCTTGGGAGGAGTGGTAAGGGGGGAATAGGGTGGTGAGGAGGGAACGTGGGTGGCAATCAGAGGTGGCACAGGTCGACGGGAACCTCTCTGGGCTCTGACGTGCGCCATTGGAGGTTGTACTGAGGCAGGTGGGGTTGGATAGGTGAAGTTCGATCGGTTTAACGCCACCCCCGAGGGTTGTGTCCCGCGTGTTCTTATACCATCATCTCCTGCTCGATGTCCTCGTAGACAGCGGCGAGCCGCTCCTCGCGGTCCTCCTGTGCCAACTGGGCGTTCCGGAGTCTCTCCGCCCACTCTGCATACACCCCCTCCTCCAGGTCACGGAACGCCAGCACCAGTGTCCGCAGACCCTCGCTCGCAAACTCCTGGGGAGGGGGGACACCAGGGGTCAGCAACTAGTCTGGGGAAGCAGAGGGGGTGGGGACAGGAACAGAGACAGATGGGGCACAGAGAGAGACAGGCAGACAGAGTGAGAGAGAGAGAGAGAGAGAGAGAGAGAGAGAGAGAGAGAGAGAGAGAGAGAGAGGCAGGTAAGTGGGTCACAGGCAGGAGAGGGAAGGGCAGGACTCAGAGGCTAGAGAGTACCCCTGGGGCTGTCCCCCTTAACAATAAGTACTCCTGCTTGAATACTGTTGGGGGGGGGAACAGCCTACCTGGGGGAAGCGACAGTGGCCGTGCCTCTGGCACAGAGTCCGGCCCTGTGGCTCAGAAGGGTAGGGAAAGGAAGAGGATGGCAGCAGTGAGAGGGGACTCTGTAGTTAGGGAGTCAGACAGGCGATTCTGTGGATGCAGGAAAGAAACGCGGATGGTAGTTTGCCTCCAGATGCCAGGGTCTGGGATGTTTCTGATCGTGTCCACGATATCCTGAAGTGGGAAGGAGAACTATCAGAGGTCGTGGTACATATTGGTACCAATGACATAGGTAGGAAAAGGAAAGAAGTTCTAAAAACAGACTACAGGGAGTTAGGAAGGAAGTTGAGAATCGGACCTCAAAGGTAGTAATCGGGATTACTGCCTGTGCCACACGACAGTGAGAACAGGAATAGAATGAGGTGGAAGATAAACGCGTGACTGAGGGATTGGAGCAGGGGGCAGGGATTCAGATTCCTGGATCATTGGGACCTCTTCTGGGGCAGGCGTGACCTGTTACAAAAAGGACGAGGGGGACCAATATCCTGGCGGGGAGGTATGCAAAGGCTATTGGGGAGAGTTTAAACTAGAATTGTTGGGGGGTGGGAACTGAACTGAAGTGACGGAAGAAAGGGAGGTTGGCTCACAAATAGAGAAAGCTTGGAGACAGTGTGAGAGGGAGGATAGGCAGGTGATAGAGAAGGGATGCGCTCAGACCAATGGTTTGAGATTGTCTATTTTAATGTGAGGAGTATCATGAACAAAATGGATGAGCTTAGAGTGTGGATCAGCACTTGGAGCTGTGATGTTGTGGCCATTACAGAGACTTGGACGGCTCAGGGACAGGAATGGTTACTTCAAGTGCCAGGCTTTAGATGTTTCAGAAAGGACAGGGAGG
This sequence comes from Hemitrygon akajei, assembly GCF_048418815.1. Taxonomy (NCBI): domain Eukaryota; kingdom Metazoa; phylum Chordata; class Chondrichthyes; order Myliobatiformes; family Dasyatidae; genus Hemitrygon; species Hemitrygon akajei. Next base: position 85,475,717 of record NC_133134.1, read on the forward strand.
GAGGCAAAAGATGTGGGGGTGTGGCACTGCTGATCAGAGATAGTGTCACGGCTGCAGAAAAGGAGGAAGTCATGGAGGGGTTGTCTACGGAGTCTCTGTGGGGGGAAGTTGGGAACAGGAAGGGGTCAATAACTCCACTGGGTGTTTTTTATAGACCACCCAACAATGACATCGAGAAGCAGATAGGGAGACAGATACTGAGAAGGAGTAATAATAACAGGGTTGTCGTGGTGGGAGATTTTAATTTCCCAAATATTGATTGGCATCTCCCTAGAGCAAGGGGTTTAGATGGGGTGGAGTTTGTTAGGTGTGTTCAGGAAGGTTTCTTGACACAATATGTAGATAAGCCTACAAGAGGAGAGGCTGCACTTGATCTGGTATTGGGAAATGAAACTGGTCAGGTGTCAGGTCTCTCAGTGTGAGAGTATTTTGGAGATGGTGATCACAATTCTATCTCCTTTACCATAGCATTAGAGAGGGATACGAATAAAAAAGTTAGGAAAGCGTTTAATTGGAGTAAGGGGAAATATTCAGGCGGAACTTGGAAGCATGACTTGGGAAAAGATGTTCTCAGGGAAATGTACAGCAGAAATGTGGCAAATGTTCAGGGATTATTTGTGTGGCGTTCTGCATGGGTATGTTCCAATGAGACAGGGAAAGGATGGTAGGGTACAGGAACCCTGGTGTACAAAGGCTGTTGAAAATCTAGTCAAGACGAAAATCTTACGAAAGGTTCAACACACTAGGTAATGATAGAGATCTAGAAGATTATGAGACTGGCAGGAAGGAGCTTAAGCTGGAGAGTCAGAAGGGGCCATGAGAAGGCCTTGGCGAGCAGGATTAAGGAAAACCCCAAGGCATTCTACAAGTATGTGAAGAGCAAGAGGATAAGCCGTGAGAGAATCGGACCAATCAAGTGTGGCAGTGGAAAAGAGTGTATGGAACCGGAGGAGATAGCAGAGGTACTTAATGAATACTTTGCTTCAGTATTCACTATGTAAAAGGATTTTGGCGATTGTAGGGCTAATTTACACCGGACTGAAAAGCATGGGCATGTAGACATTAAGAAAGAAGACGTGCTAGAGCTTTTGGACAGCATCAAGTTGGGTAAGTCACGGGGACCGGATGAGATGTACCCCAGGCTACTGTGGGAGGCGAGGGAGGAGATTGCTGAGTCTCTGGCGATGATCTTTGCATCATCAATGAGGATGGGGGAGGTTCTGGAGGATTGGAGGGTTGCGAATGTTGTTCCATTATTCAAGAAAGGGAGTAGAGATTGCCCAGAAATTATAGACCAGTGAGTCTTACTTCAGTGATTGGTAAGTTGATGGAGAAGATCCTGAGAGGCAGGATTTATGAATATTTGGAAAAGCATGGCTTTGTCAAGGGCAGGTCATGCCTTACGAGCCTGATTGAATTTTTTGAAGATGTGACTAAACACATTGATGAAGGAAGAGCAGAAGATGTAGTGTATATGGATTTCAGCAAGGCTTGATAAGGTACCCCATGCAAGGCTTATTGAGAAAGTAAGGAGGCATGGGATCCAAGGGGGCATTGCTTTGTGGATCCAGAACTGGCTTGCCCACAGAAGGCAAAAAGTGGTTGTAGACGGGTCATATTCTGCATGGAGGCCGGTGACCAGTGGTGTGCCTCAGGGATCTGTTCTGGGACCCCTACTCTTTGTGATTTTTATAAACGACCTGGATGAGGAAGTGGAGGGATGGGTTAGTAAGTTTGCTGATGACACAAAGGTTGGAGGTGTTGTGGATAGTGTGGAGGGCTGACAGAGGTTACAGAGGGACTTTGATAGGATGCAAAACTGGGCTGAGAAGTGGCAGATGGAGTTCAACCCAGATAAGTGTGAAGTGGTTCATTTTGGTAGGTCAAATATGATGACAGAATATAGTATTAATGGTAAGACTCTTGGCAGTGTGGAGGATCAGAGGGATCTTGGGGTCCGAGTCCATAGGACACTCAAAGCTGCTGCACAGGTTGACTCTGTGGTTAAGAAGGCATATGGTGTATTGGCCTTCATCAATTGTGGGATTGAATTTAAGAACCGAGAGGTAATGTTGCGGCTATATAGGACCCTGGTCAGACCCCACTTGGAGTACTGTGCTCAGTTCTGGTCACCTCACTACAGGAAGGATATAGAACGTGTGCAGAGGAGATTTACAAGGATATCTGGATTGGCGAGCATGCCTTATGAGAATAGGTTGAGTGAACTCGGTCTTTTCTCCTTGGAGCGATGGAGGATGAGAGGTGACCTGGTAGAGGTGTACAAGATGATAAGAGGCATTGATCGTGTGGATGGTCAGAGGTTTTTTGACAGGGCTGAAATGCCTAGCATGAGAGGGTACAGTTTTAAGGTGCTTGGAAGTAGGTACAGAGGAGATGTCAGGGGTAAGTTTTTTTACGCAGAAAGTGGTGAGTGTGTGGGATTGGCTGCCAGCAACGGTGGTGGAGGCAGAAACGATAGACTTTTAAGAAGACTCTTGGATAGGGACATGGAGCTTAGAAAAATAGACGGCTATGGGTAACCCTAGGTAATTTCTAAAGTAAGTACATGTTCAGCACAGCTCTGTGGGCCAAATGGCCTGATTGTGCTGTAGGTTTTCTATGTTTCCTTAAGGAGAGTGAGAGAAATGAAGGGGTGAGAGAGTGAGGGAGAAAGATGGGGAGAGAGGTGGAGGAAGATGGAGGGGGGGAGGATGGGGAGAAAAGGTAAAGGGCGGAGGGGAGAGAGGGGTTTTCGGAAGGGATAGGTGGGATAGCAGGAGAGCATGGGGTAGAGGGGTGGGGATAACACCATACCAGTGGAGACATGAGAGGGGAAGGGGAGACAGAGGGATAAGGGGAGAGGCAGAGTGAAGGGGAGGGGGTGGCGCAGAACCAATGGAGAGGGTAGATGGGGGGAGGGGTGTGAGGTGCTTGGAATGGGGGGAACGGGAGAGAGGGGAAGAGGGGGAAGATGGTTCCTCCACACTCACGTTGAGGTGCTCCAGGGTGATGTTCATGAGCCGGTGATTGGAACTATGCAGCCGGTTGAAGAGGATGGTGTCAGCACCCTTACAGTACAGGCGGATCCTCCCCTTCGGGGTCCTCACTGCAAACGACAGCCACACTGAATCCCGCAGACCAAACCTCACTGCCCACCCGGCAGGGACACAATCCAGCTCCGGATGCTACACACACAGGAAAGATTCATCCCTCCACACCGTCCCATCACACACTCCCAGGGTCAGACACAGAGTGAAGCTCCCTCTACACCGTCCAATCACACACTCCCGGGGTCAGACACAGAGTGAATCTCCCTCCACACCGTCCCATCACACACTCCCGGGGTCCGACACAGAGTGAAGCTCCCTCCACACCGTCCCATCACACACTCCCGGGGTCAGACACAGAGTGAAACTCCCTCTACACTGTCCCATCACACACTCCCGGGGTCAGACACAGAGTGAAACTCCCTCCACACCGTCCCATCGCACACTCCCGGGGTCAGACACAGAGTGAAACTCCCTCCACACTGTCCCATCACACACTCCCGGGGTCCGACACAGAGTGAAGCTCCCTCCACACCGTCCCATCACACACTCCCGGGGTCAGACACAGAGTGAAGCTCCCTCCACACCGTCCCATCACACACTCCCGGGGTCAGACACAGAGTGAAGCTCCCTCCACACCGTCCCATCACACACTCCCGGGGTCAGACACAGAGTGAAACTCCCTCCACACCGCCCCATCACACACTCCCGGGGTCAGACACAGAGTGAAGCTCCCTCAACACCGTCCCATCACACACTCCCGGGGACAGACACAGAGTGAAACTCCCTCTACACCGTCCCATCACACACTCCCGGGGTCAGACACAGAGTGAAGCTCCCTCCACACCGTCCCATCACACACTCCCGGGGTCAGACACAGAGTGAAGCTCCCTCTACACCGTCCCATCACACACTCCCGGGGTCAGACACAGAGTGAAGCTCCCTCCACACCGTCCCATCACACACTCCCGGGGTCAGACACAGTGAAACTCCCTCCACACCGTCCATCACACACTCCCAGGGTCAGACACAGAGTGAAACTCCCTCCACACCGTCCCATCACACACTCCCGGGGTCAGACACAGAGTGAAACTCCCTCTACACCGTCCCATCACACACTCCCGGGGTCAGACACAGAGTGAAACTCCCTCTACACTGTCCCATCACACACTCCCGGGGTCAGACACAGAGTGAAGCTCCCTCCACACTGTCCCATCACACACTCCCAGGGTCAGACACAGAGTGAAACTCCCTCCACACCGTCCCATCACACACTCCCGGGGTTAGACACAGAGTGAAACTCCCTCCACACTGTCCCATCACACACTCCCGGGGTCAGACACAGAGTGAAACTCCCTCCACACCGTCCCATCACACACTCCCGGGGTCAGACACAGAGTGAAACTCCATCTATACAGTCCCATCACACACTCCCGGGGTCCGACACAGAGTGAAACTCCCTCCACACTGTCCCATCACACACTCCCGGGGTCAGACACAGAGTGAATCTCCCTCCACACCGTCCCATCACACACTCCCGGGGTCAGACACAGAGTGAAACTCCCTCCACACCGTCCCATCACACACTCCCAGGGTCCGACACAGAGTGAAACTCCCTCCACACCGTCCCATCACACACATCCCGGGGTCAGACACAGAGTGAAACTCCCTCCACACCGTCCCATCACACACTCCCGGGGTCAGACACAGAGTGAAACTCCCTCCACACCGTCCCATCACACACTCCCGGGGTCAGACACAGAGTGAAGCTCCCTCCACACCGTCCCATCACACACTCCCGGGGTCAGACACAGAGTGAAAATCCCTCCACACCGTCCCATCTCACATTCCCGGGGTCAGACACAGAGTGAAACTCCCTCTACACCGTCCTGTCCCATCACACACTCCCGGGGTCAGACACAGAGTGAAACTCTCTCTACGCTGTCCCATCACACATTCCCTGGGGTCAGACACAGAGTGAAACTCCCTCCACATCGTCCCATCACACACTCACAGGGTCAGACACAGAGTGAAACTCCCTCCACACCGTCCCATCACACACTCCCGGGGTCAGACACAGAGTGAAACTCCCTCCACACCGTCCCATCACACACTCCCGGGGTCAGACACAGAGTGAAACTCCCTCCACACCGTCCCATCACACATTCCCGGGGTCAGACACAGAGTGAAACTCCCCCCACACCGTCCCATCACACACTCCCGGGGTCAGACACAGAGTGAATCTCCCTCCACACCGTCCCATCACACACTCCCGGGGTCAGACACAGAGTGAAACTCCCTCTACACTGTCCCATCACCCACTCCTGGGGTCAGACACAGAGTGAAACTCCCTCCACACCATCCCATCACCCACTCCCGGGGTCAGACACAGAGTGAATCTCCCTCCACACCGTCCCATCACACACTCCCGGGGTCAGACACAGAGTGAAACTCCCTCTACACTGTCCCATCACCCACTCCCGGGGTCTGATACAGAGTGAAACTCCCTCTACACTGTCCCATCACACACTCCCGGGGTCAGACACAGAGTGAAACTCCCTCTACACTGTCCCATCACCCACTCCCGGGGTCAGACACAGAGTGAAACTCCCTCTACACTGTCCCATCACATACTCCCGGGGTCAGACACAGAGTGAAACTCCCTCCACACTGTCCCATCACACACTCCCGGGGTCAGACACAGAGTGAAACTCCCTCCACACTGTCCCATCACACACTCCCGGGGTCAGACAGAGTGAAACTCCCTCCACACCGTCCCATCACACACTCCCGGGGTCAGACAGAGTGAAACTCCCTCCACACCGTCCCATCACACACTCCCGGGGTCAGACACAGAGTGAAACTCCCTCTACACCGTCCCATCACACACTCCCGGGGTCAGACACAGAGTGAATCTCCCTCCACACCGTCCCATCACACACTCCCGGGGTCAGACAGAGTGAAACTCCGTCCTCACCGTCCCATCACACACTCCCAGGGTCCGACACAGAGTGAAGCTCCCTCAACACCGTCCCATCACACACTCCCGGGGTCAGACACAGAGTGAAACTCCCTCCACACCGTCCCATCACACACTCCCGGGGTCAGACACAGAGTGAAAATCCCTCCACACCGTCCCATCACACATTCCCGGGGTCAGACACAGAGTGAAACTCCCTCTACACCGTCCTGTCCCATCACACACTCCCGGGGTCAGACACAGAGTGAAACTCTCTCTACGCTGTCCCATCACACATTCCCTGGGGTCAGACACAGAGTGAAACTCCCTCCACATCGTCCCATCACACACTCACAGGGTCAGACACAGAGTGAAACTCCCTCCACACCGTCCCATCACACACTCCCGGGGTCAGACACAGAGTGAAACTCCCTCCACACCGTCCCATCACACACTCCCGGGGTCAGACACAGAGTGAAACTCCCTCCACACCGTCCCATCACACACTCCCGGGGTCAGACACAGAGTGAAACTCCCTCCACACCGTCCCATCACACATTCCCGGGGTCAGACACAGAGTGAAACTCCCTCCACATCGTCCCATCACACACTCACAGGGTCAGACACAGAGTGAAACTCCCTCCACACCGTCCCATCACACACTCCCGGGGTCAGACACAGAGTGAAACTCCCTCCACACCGTCCCATCACACACTCCCGGGGTCAGACACAGAGTGAAACTCCCTCCACACCGTCCCATCACACACTCCCGGGGTCAGACACAGAGTGAAACTCCCTCCACACCGTCCCATCACACATTCCCGGGGTCAGACACAGAGTGAAACTCCCTCTACACCATCCCATAACACACCCCCAGGGTCAGACACACAGAGTGAAGCTCCCTCTACACTGTCCCATAACACACCCCCAGGGTCAGACACAGAGTGAATCTCCCTCTACACTGTCCCATCACACACTCCCTCTACACTGTCCCATCACACACTCCCGGGGTCAGACACAGAGTGAAGCTCCCTCTACACTGTCCCATCACACACTCCCGGGGTCAGACACAGAGTGAATCTCCCTCCACACCGCCCCATCACACACTCCCGGGGTCAGACACAGAGTGAATCTCCCTCCACACTGTCCCAGCATGCTCCCAGAGGACTCACCAATGACGGACATGCGTTTGCGGATGTTGTTGAAGTCGAGGATGGCGAGCAGTTGGTAGGTGACGTCCCGTCCCAGTTCATTCAGAGTCACTGTGCTGGGCGTGCGTGAGCGGAAGACGAACCCGAAGTTGCGCGCAGCGGTAACAAGTGCCCCCTCGTCTGGGGACTGTGCCTTGTAGTAGAGCTCTCCTGTGCGGGTAGGAACGTACCCCAGGTCAGCAGGCAGCCAGGGCGCAGAGCAGGCATGGGAAAAGCCCACCTCCCACTGAGGCACGGCAGGGAGGAGGGAGGAATAGATACCATCTTCGAAGGAGCACAATCCCAGACACGACATGGTGGTCACGGGGGGATGCCCTCCTTCCTCAGCAGGGCACCCACCCTGGGCACACAGCACAATGCCACACATGGCACAGCGGTCATGGGGGGAAGCACACCTCGCAGAGTGGTGCCAACCCTGGGCACACAGCAGGGAGGGGGAAAACCCAGCTCCCACAATGGGGCTCAGACCCAGCAGACTCCTAGACACGAGACTGCGGGCACCAGGAAAGCCCACCTCTCGCAGAGGGTCACCCACCCTGGGCACACAGCGGGCATGGGGAAAGTTAGCCTCCCTCAGGAGTGTGTAGGTTAGAAGTGGACAGAGGGGTGGAGTGGGACAGATGAAGGAAATGGGGAGGGAAGGGAAGGTGAGGGTATGGGGGAGAGGAGAAGGGGTTAGGAGGGGGAGTGAAAAGAGGAAGGCACAGGAGGGGTGGGAGGAAGGACGGTGAATGAAGGTGAACAATGGGATAGGGGAGGATGGGGGAAGGTTAAATGTGGTTTCAAGAATGGTGAGGTCCGGAGTGGATGTGATTACTGGGAGGGGAGGGAGTCCCATTGAGGTCCTGGGTTTTCTGGCGGTGGTGTTCTATAGTGGGCAGGGTTGTGGAAAGGTGGGAAGTCCTGGAGAGCAGGTAGGGAGAGAGGTGGCATATCTTCGTCTCCTTAGAGTCACAGAAAATCTACAGCACAGAGGCCCTTCAGCCTATCTAGTCCATGCTGAACCATTACTTTGCCTAGTTCCATTGATCTTTACCTAGATCATAAGCCTCCATACCACTCCCATTCATGTATCCAACCAAATGTCTCTTAAATGTTGACATCGACCCCACATCCACCACATTCACTGGCATCTCGTTCCACACTCTCACCACCCACTGAGCGAAGGTTCCACTAAAACATTTCACCTGCCGCCCTTAACCCCCAGTGGAAAAAGCCTGCTTGCATTTACCCCTCATCATATAGTGTATTTGAATCAAATCTACCATAAACCTACTACATTCTGGGGAATAAAGTCCTAATCTATTCAACCTTTCCCTGTAACTCAGGTCACCCAGTCCTGGCAACATCCTTGTACATTTTCTCTGCACGCTTTCAATCTTATTGACATCTTTCCTGTAGGTAGGTGACCAAAGCTGCACCCAATACTCCAGGTAAGGCCTCACCAATGTCTCATACAACTTCAACGTAACACCCCATCTCCTGTACTCAATACTTCTGATTTCTGAAGGCCAAGGTTCCAAAAGCTTTCTTTAATGACCCTATCTACCTGGGACACCACTTCCAAGCAATTATGGATCTATATTCCCAGATCCCTCTGTTCTACTACACTGCTCAGTGCCCTACTGCTCACCGTGATAAACCTACCCTGACTGGGTCTTCCTCGCACTTGTCTGCATTAAATTCCATCTGCCATCTTTCAGCCCATTTTTCCAGATGGTGCAAGCTTTGATAGTTCCCTTCACTGTCCACTACACCCCCAATCTTGGTGTCGACCATAAATTTGCTGATCAGTTAACCACATTAGCAACCACATGATGTAGATGACAAACAACAATGGAGCCGGCACTGATCCCTGTGGTACACCACTAGTCACAGGACTCCAGTCAGACAGGCAACAATCATCTCTCACAAAGCCAATGTTTAATCCACTTTACTGCCTTATTGAATGCGAAACAACTGAACCCTCTTGACCAACTTCCCACATGGGACTTAGTCAAATGGCTTGTTAAAGTCCATGCCTTGCCAACATCCACTTTCCTGCTGACTTCCTCGAAAAACTCAGTAAGATTAGACACGACCTACCATGTACAAAGCTATGCTGGATATCCCGAATGTCCCTGTCTATCCAAGTACTTAATATTGTTATGACCCCAGCCCCCTCCTTTGTGAGAATCGCAAGAGAGAGAGAGACCTTACGGTTTGGAATGTGGTCTGGCCTCTCAGCCAGACAAAAGCCACGGACATGGCCATTGTCTTGGGAGACACCTTTGTGGAATAAGGGACTGGACCATGTGCAAACCCTCAGGGCAACGTGGGCTGGGTGATGGGGGAAAGATTGCCTCACCCCCACCCTGATTGACATCTACAACCCTGCCAGTCCAGATAAAAGGTGGGCTGCCGAGGCGGGGCCTCAGACGCACCAAGGAGACACTAGGAAGACACGATAGCGCTTCCCGTCGGAACGGGAAGCCATCTTGAAGGAAGCCACGTGCGTTAGATTCTGGATCGGGAGTCTGTGGCTGAAACCAAAGGAAAACCGTTTTAACTAACAACCGGGATTTGCTTCGCAAAGACGACGGGCAATTGTTCCTTCTCTCTCTCTCCAACACGTGAAATGCCAGCGGTTCCCAAACGGAAAAGCCTGCAGATTTTCGAGTGACTTTTATATTCCAGTGGACTCAGTATTATCCCCTAGACAACGATAGAGCTTATTTCTGATTGATTATTACTATACCTGTGCTTTAGATTGAGTTTTGACGACGTATATGATCTGAATGTTTTGTATTAACCATACGTTTGTGCCCCTTTTTAAATAAAAAAAACGTTTGAAAATAGTACCATCAGACTTCAGCGGACCTCTCTATCTTTGCTGGTAAGTCACCCGGTTACTGGGAACGTAACAATATCATGACCCTTACAATACCGTCCAATAACTTTCCCACTGCTGACGTCTGGCTCACCAGCCTATAGTTTCCTGGCTTATTCTTAGAACCTTTCTAAACCAACAGAACAACATCAGCTATCCTCCAATCCCTCAGATCCCACTACTAGCTAATGATGTTTTAAATATCTCTGCTAGAGCCCCTACAATCTCTATAGGCTCCTTGTCAGTCCCTGGGGATTTATCCACCCTAATTTGCCTCCAGACAGCAAACACCTCCTCCTCTGTAATCTGTATAGGGCCCATGACCTCGCTACTGCTTTGCCTCACTTCCATAGACTCTGAGTAAATATAAATGCAAAAAAAATATTTTACAATCTCCCCCATCTCTTCTGGCTCCATGCACGGATCACCATTCTGATCTTCCAGAGGACCAATTTTGTCCCTCGCAATCCTCTTGCTCTCAGCATAGAATCCCTTAGGATTCTCCTTCACCTTGTCTGTTAGAGCAACCTCGTGCTTTTGTTTACCCCTCCTGATTTCCTTTTTTTTTAAAAGAGTTCTCTTTCATTTCTTATTCTCCTCAAGTACCTCATCTGTTCCTCCTGCCAATGCTTTTGCTATTGACCTTTTCTCTCATAAACAATACCTCACGATCTCTTGAAAAGGTTCCATGAATCTGTTGTCCTTGCCTTTTATTCTGAAGGGAACATACACATTCTACTCTGAAAATTTCACTTTTGAAGGCCTCCCACTTATCTAGAACACCTCTGTCAGAAAACAACCTGTGCCAAATCCTTTCTGATATGATCTAAATTGGCCTTTCTCCAACTTAGACTCTTAACCCAACGGGTGACCAGCCGACACTTCTTCATAATTACCTTGAAACTAACGGCATTATGATCAACGGCTGCAAAACGTCACACAAACGTCTGTCACCTACCTGTCTCATTCACTAATAGATCTAGTATCACACCCTCTCGCTGGGGCTCCTAGATACTGATGAAGGACACTTTCCTGAACACATTTGACAAACTCTTATCCCATCCAGCCCTTTTACAGTATGGGAGTCCCAGTCAATCTGTGGAAAGTTAAAATCACCTGTCACAACCTTATGTTTCTTGCAACAGTCTGTGACCTGACTACAAATTTGTTCCTCTAAATCCTACAAACACTTGGGTGGTCTGTAATACAGTCCCGTTAATGTGGTCATACCTTTCTTATTCCTCAGTTCCACCCATAACACCTCAGCAGAAAGTCTGTCCTGACTGTGCAGTGTCATGACATTTTCCCTGACTAGTAACACTGCCCTTCCAGCCCTTTTACAGTATGGGAGTCCCAGTCAATCTGTGGAAAGTTAAAATCACCTACTGTAACAACCTTATGTTTCTTGCAACTGTCTGTGATCTCTCTATAAATTTGTTCCTCCAAATCCCTCAGACTGTTGGGTGTCTGTAATATAGTCCCATTAATGTGTCATACCTTTCTTATTCCTCAGTTCCACCCATAATGCCTCACTAGATGAGCTCTCCAATCGTCCTACTGAGCCCTGCATTGACATTTTACCAGATTAATGATGCCTCCTCTCCCCCTTTAATCCCTCCCACTCTGTCACGCCTGAAACAATGGAGCCCCTGAATATTGAACTTCCAGTCCTACCCCCCGACAAACAACAGCTACAATGCCATCCATGCTCTAAGCTCATCCACCCTTCCTACAATACCCCTTCCATTGAAATATACACAGCTCAAAATATTAGTCCCACCACACTCAACCTTTCAAATCCTGACTTTGTATGTAGACTTAAAATTCTTCCCCACCACCACTCCACCAACTGTTCTGGTTCCCATCCATCTGTAACTCTAGTTTAACCGCACCCCCCACCCCGTGCAGCACTAGGAAACCTTCCCGCTAGGATATTAGAGCCACCCCCCCAGTTCAGGTGCAAACCGTCCCTGCTGTACAGGTCTCACCTTCTCTGGAAGAGAGTGAAATGTTCCTCCCTCCCACACCAACTCCTTAGCCACGTGTTAAACTGTCCTATTCTGGCCTCACTGGCATGTAGCATGGGTAGCAATCCTGGGATCACAACCCTGGAGGTCCTGTCCTTTAACTCAGCACCTAACTCCCTGAGCTCACGCACCCCTCCTACCCATGTCATTGGTACCGGCACGCACCGCGACCTCGGGCTGCTCACCCTTCCACTTTAAAGTGCTGTGGATTCGATCTGACGTACCCCGCAACCCGGCACCCAGGGAGGCAACAAGCCATCTGTGGATCTTATTCTCATCCACAGAACCTCCTTTCTGTCCCCCTATCCAATGAATGAACCCCTATCACTACAGCTCACCTCCTCTTCTTTCACCCCCCCGCCCCTGCCCCCACCCTTCCATTTTAAACTACAGATCCAAACAGTGCCACAGATCTAAAAACTGTGGCTTCCATCTGCGAGGTTATCCCCCACCCCACGACAGTATCCAAAGCAGTATATCTATTGTTGTGGGGAACTCTGTACTGGCCTGCCTGGCCCCTTTCCCCCTCCTGACGGTCACCCATTTACCTGTGTCCTGCACCTTGGGTGTAACTACCTCCCTGTATGTCTTATCTATCACCCCCTCAGCCTCCTGAATGACCCAGAGTTCATCCTGTTCCAGCTCCAGCTCCTTAACGTGGTCTGTTAGAAGCTGCAGCTGGACGCACTTCTTGCAGGTGTCGTTGTCAAGGACACTGGCAATCTCCGTCTTCCCAGATCCCGCCAGTATCCCGCTCTAAATGTAATGATATACAATCAATCTGCATCTTGACCTTTTCTTGAAGGTTTAAATCAATCGCAGGCAAAGGGAAAATCCATGGAGGACTGTTAGAATATTCCACATTAATCAACCCGTTCACTTCCCATCCACACTAAACAGACCTTATGGATACAGAGGTCCCACCACTCTGCTAATGCCCACCTGAACAAATAACTGTAACCTGCGTAGATGTGAAGGTACTTCACCCATCTCTGCCAGTAACGCCAAAACTGGGCATGATTTGACAGCACCACAACATAATCTCGATCCTTACTTGAGCTTTATCGAGGGGCTTTAAGACTGCTGGTGAGGCTGACCCAGAAGAAACAACACATCCATAATCAAAGACAGATCTGATTAAAGCAAAATACATTTGTTTTAGTGACGTCCTACTCACACCCCAATCACAGCCAACTAAACATCTGGGCACATTAAGGGCTGTTTGACACTTCTCTAAAATTTTGTTCCCATGCCCCTTCCAGATCAGCTTTGCGTCTGTCGCATACTTAGAAACTTTATCGCTGACTCGTGTTTAACAGAGATCAACTTATAACTTGAGATCAACTGTGGGTGCAATGTTCCTTTTAGAAAAACAAATAACTTGGGTCCTTGCAACAGAAAAATTAAACCCCACCGACGCCCCGTCCCTCCATTTCATTGATAGCTGCCTGCATTTTCCTAATGATATAATTTATATCTCTGCCTCTCGTCCACACTGCACCATCATCAGAATCAGAATCAGTTTAATATCACTGGCATATGTCATGAAATTTGTTGTTTTGCAGCAGCAGTACAATGCAATACATAGTAAAGGTCAACCTTCACTAATCCGACTACCTGTAATCCGGTTCCTTCGATAATCCAGCACTGATTTCAAATTTTTCACACAACTGTAATTTCAAATTTCCCGGGCCACTGTACCAATCTGCTGCGCATTGTTTTGGTTGCACTAGATCTGGTCACGTGTTGGCACGCTCTTGTAAGCACAGACAGGCAATCCCTGCTTGTTTTCCTGCATTTATTAATATCATTTGCATGAGGCGCGGCTGCTCGGCACCCACCTGCCAGCCAGCAGTCGCGCACTAGCCTCCAGCGTCGCCTGGCCAGCGCTCTGTTCTCTTCTGCCTACAACCGCTGATCAGACATGGCGACCCGGTGAAGCTAAGCATATTACTAAGAGGAGGAGAAGAAACTAACAAAGTTTCTCTCTGTAACTGCGAATGAAGAGGGAAGAGATCAGCGCCGAATCCCGAATTCATTATTATCTAACTTGTACTGATTTACAAGATATTTCAAAGGTGTGATGAGGCGGTTAGCTATTGCTTAATGTGTCCTTCTGTAATTCAGCATTTTCACTAAGCCGGCACTCCTCAGGTCCCAACAGTGCCGGATTATAGAAGGTCGACTTGTGTCAGTGTTGTCAACGAGGAAGAGATGTCAACTTCGATCCGCACTGACTGTGGCTCCCGTAAGGAAGTCAAGAATCTAGTGGCGGAGGGAGGTATGGAGGCCCGGGTTTTGGAGCTTGTTGATTGGAACTGAGGGAATAATGGTGTTAAATGCTGAGCTGTAATCGATAAACAGCAGCCTGATGTCGGTATCTTGTCCAGGTGATCCAAGGCCGATTGGAGAACCAGTGAGATTGCATCTGCCGTAGACCCATTGCAAACTGAAGACCGTAGGCAAACTGCAGGGGTCCAGGTCCTTGCTGAGGCAGGAGTTGATTCCCGCCATGATTAACCCCTCAAAGGTTTCCAGTCAAGGTGGCACCAGCAAACCATGATTTCTCAGGAAACATCTTCAAAATAGTCTATTATTTCACTTTTTCTATGCATTTTACTTAGTCTTTTTATCTTAATTGTGTTTTGGAAACTGCTGGAGACTGTGACTTATAGTTTGGAGCTCAATTGAGTGATCTAGCACTCTGCCGCCCCCAAGAAAATTCCAGGAGAGGACCGTGAACACAAATAGACCAGAGATGGAACGCGGGGCCGTGATCGACTCAATTTCTCGTTGACCGAAACATCAAGTGAGATTGAGAACATGGCGGTGAATGCGGAGGAGGTTGTGTCGGGCCGAGGTTGCTCCCCACAGTAAGCCACGTTGGGTTGTTGTTCAGGAGGCCGTGTCTCGGCGGATGAAAGCCCCACGGAAGGACTGAGTCGAGCTGTTGCCTTCCTCAACGCTGACGGAGAATGTTTCTGAAGTTCTGGGATTTATGTGATTATCGGTGTGGACTGTAGTTTATTTTGCTCCCCTTTAATTTCCTGTGCTTTCCTCCTGTTGCTGATTGGTGGGTGGGTGATGTTACATCTTTTGGGCGAGGGAGGGGTTGGGGGTTTAATGTTGTGGACGTTATTGTCACCGTCTTTCTCGTGTGGGGATTAGCGGTTTGATGGTTTACTGTGTCTGGGCGGGCAATCTGTTAGCTTTTGTGCGAGGGAGGGGTTGGGGGTTTAGGGGTTTGTGAATTGTGTTTCTTTTTCTTTTCTGTGCTGGGGGGGTGGGTTTGATGTCTTTTCACGGTTATCTGGAGAAGACGAATCCTAGAGTTGTATTCTATGCATAGACTTTGATAATAAGATACCTTTGAAAGCACTGCATCACAGATGATGTGAGTGCAACTGGGTGATAGCTGTTAAGACATCTCACCTCGCTCTTCTTGGGCACTGGTATGCTTGTCGCCCTTTTGAAGCCGGTGGGAATCTCCGACCGCAGCCGCGAGAGATTGACGATGCCCTTGAACATTGCCGCCAGCTGGTTGGCTCAGGTTTTCAGAGCCCCACCAGGTCCACCATCAGGGCCTGACAGCTCGCGGGGGTTCACCCTCTGAGACGCTGCAGGGATTCGCACAGTTTATTCCCCCTTTCAAAGCGTGCTGAAAGGGCACTGAGCTCACCTGGGAGTGGAGCATTCCTGCCACTCTCGGTGCTGGATTTCACCTTGGCCCAGAATCCCTGCCAAAGCTGATGTGCCTCCGATTCTGATCTAACCTCAACTGGAATTGTCTTTTAGCTCTTAAGACAGCCTTCCATAGGTCGTACCTGGACTTCCTGTAAAGTTCTCGATCACTGGTCTTGAACACCACAAATCAGGCCCTCAACAGACTACAGATCTCCTGGTTCATCCATGGCTTTTGGTTTGGGTATGTCTGATAAGTTCCTGAGGGCACACACTCATCGATGCAGGTCTTGGTGAAGTCAGTGACAACTGTGGCGTATCCATTCAGACTCGAAGGTGAGTCTTTGAATATTATCCAGCCCCACGAGCACTCCCAAACCTTCTTGGTCCTCACCACTGGTGCTGCGACCTTTAACCTCTGCCTATACACTGGGAGTAGAAGTCCAGTCAGGTGTTTGGACTTTCCGAAGTGTGGGCGTGGGATGGCGCAGTAAACGGTATGACAGTGGCCAGGTGTGTTGGCTCCTTTGGCTCCACAGGTGAGTTATTGGTGGTAACAGTTTAGAGACTTCAAGCTGGCCTGGATGGCCCACAGCGATCGGAACGCACCAGGATGTGCTGCTCAGCGTCTGCTGATCGTGGAGCTTAGTGCTTCCAGCGCCCGGGGTGGAATGTACACCGCCACCAGGACAATGGCGGAAAGCTCCCTCAGCAGATAAAAAAGGATGAGATCTGACCACAAGATGTTCCAGGTCGGGTGAGCAGGACCGAGACAGAATTGCCACATCTGTGCACCGTGATGGTTAGTCATACTCTGTCTCCTCTGCCTTTAGGAGACTGAGCCCTCCTGTCTTTACAGTGAACGCTGAAACTGTCGAGCTGCAGCAAAACTGGGAGACAGAGAAGTTTCCGTGAAGCAAGGCACACAGCCGGCCCCGGATACGGCAATCTCACTCCGAGGTCCTCGGTTCTGTTTTCTAGAGTGTACGTTTGCCAGCAGGGTAGTTGGGGGTTATGGGGGGGGGGGGGAACGCATGTCTAAAGCCTCCGTGTTTCAATCTTACTTGTGACCTAGCACACTTCCTCACTTCCTCTTCCTTAAAGGGAAACTGAACTCGCAACCCAAGTCTGTCGTCCAGGATCCAACGATCAAGAGTATCAATAGATATTCAAAAGGAGTGGGCTACATCCATTCCCCGTGGAGTCCCATTCTCCATCTCATAACCCTCAGGGAATGTTGTTCCCATCCTAACTTGCAGCTTCCTGTCCCTGGTCACATAGAAAATCTTAAATCATTCTACCAATTCCCGCCTTTAAGCAGCAACCCTCGTGTCCATGAGCTTACTCTGCGTCAAAGAAAACTGCTGTCACTCATTCTTCATTAACTTGGGCCTTATGAATATCAGATTCCAAACTTAACACCAGTTCAGATCGGTAAACAGCTCATTTTCCACAAAATGAGAAAGCCTTTCAATAACCATTCACTCCATTATCGTACGTGCATCTGCAGTTAGTAGAACACGTCTATAACGGGAAGGATCTGATTGATCCTTACCAGCTTTCAATATATGGGTGATTGTTAATTTCTAGGAAAAGAGGCAGTCGGCCTTCAATGCACATTGTATTAAAAAATTTCAAAACCACCGTAAGTTTCCAATCTGATAACTGTGTAAACATGTTATAACAAATATGATCTTCCCCAGCTGATGTCTGACCAGTGCCAAGAATAGCCCTTTTACGTTCAGACCATGTATATTCAACATCCAAGCAGGAACCGGAGCATTCTTTTTCTCTGCAATTTGATGATTACTGTTTCTCTACAAGAGCTTAAATTGGCCAAACTTTGCACACTGACAACACGAGTGAATCTGCAGATGCTGGAAATAAATAAAAACACAAAATGCTGGCAGAACTCAGCGGGCCAGACAGCATCTATGGGAGGAGGTAGTGACGACGTTTCGGGCCGAAACCCTTCATCAGGAAACCCTTTTCAGAGTCAGTAACTGTGGCCTTCTCCCCACCATACAAAACCGGTTAACGTGTCAAGTTTTCTAACGCTCCTTCATTTTCCGTATCAAACCCCAAACTTTCCTGACCTGAATTTCCTTCCCAATGCTATCACAGGACGTTCTCCAATATATCTTTGCCCTTCTCACTACCTTTACTGCAATGGTTTGAGCTCTTTTATATTGTACGAAAGGCAAACATGAGTACCGCGGCCTAACTTTTCTAAAAGCTTTATTCCGCTCTTTCACAGATCTTTTACGTTCGTCTGCCCACCAGGGAAGCATTCCTTTTGTTATCTCCCTACATCTTGAGAATTGCTTACTTAGTTACTGAGTAGAGTACAGAACACAAGGTATTATTACTCAGCTTGATATCTTCCAAAACCAAATGTCCAGGGAATCTACTTTCACATAAATCTTCAAATACAGTTCATCAGGGCAGCCACTTATTTGGGCTCTTAAAGAACAAAAACTAATCGAGAAAATAGCTGGAATTCCCTTTGTTCATTTGGAACACTATGCTGGAGACTCTCTGTTTGGAGATGCAACAATTTCACTACTTCAACAAGTTACGAATTACAAAGAATTTTAAGGTATCAACAGTCAACTTGAATGAAGATTTGCAGGATACAGCTGTCAGAAGACAATCCACATTCTGCACCAGGTGTCTGTGCTGATTTTGTTATTTACTGTCAATTAAATGAACACGACAGCATACACTGGATGAAGTCCTTCATCGATAACTATTAGGAACTCATACATAGTTTTATAGTACTGTAGTAGTAATGGTATGTTTGCCCTGTTTTTCATTTAAATACATAATTTATTACTCAGTTTGTAATGTTTATAGCTTTTTAACAACTTCCATGAAACTTTGGCTAACTGGGCAGCTGCTTAATTGGGCCAAAAGGTACCGGTCCCAATTTGTCCAATTAACTAGAATCCACTGTACATGCCTTTTTAAAACTGCATCTGGGATATGAGATCCTTTCCTCTGATACCCATCATACAGATAATCACTCCCCTCTGTTGTATCATTACACACTTCCCAGTCACACATTTACTCTATCCTCCGCTACCAGAGCAGTCGCAGTATTATTAATTGTCCCCGTACTCCGACCATCATTCAAGCATGCCAAACACCTTTCATCCAGAAGGTCTTCCACCACGTCCCATTCATATTTGCATCACAACCCCTCAGAGCATTAAAATCCTCAAAACATATGATTTTTTTTCCTATTTCCACCCACATTTTCCAATATATCAGGTGATAACCTTTCACAGGGTTATAAAAATTAATTACCTGTACTTAATTATTCTCTCCCCAAATTTCAACCACAGTTAACTCATAAACAAGTCCAAATTCCCAAACTCTGTGTGCTATCTCCTTTTTAACAAAGTTAGCCACTCCTCCTCCATTACCCATTTTCTGATTGTGTCTTACATCAATATAACCTTGTATCTTAAAAATTAGACAAGATTTCAACCAGTTTTCCTGTACATATATAACAATGGTTTATTTGGTAAAAATTCTAACAATTTTCTGAAATTCTTGACCATTCGCTAACTAACTTCTACTATTCCATTGTAAGATTAGAAAAACCATTAGCAATCCTTCTTTGCAGTCTGAAGATCATTTACTCGACCTTGTAAAGCATCATTAGTAACTCCTACAGGTAAATCTTTTATCACTGTATGTTTTTCTGCAGCATTTAATATAACTTCTACTATAAAAATTTATTGCAAAAAATTACATTTTTATAATTTCTATTATAAAAACTTATTTCCCTTACAATGCAAAAATCTATCCAACCTTGTCTTAAATATATTTACTGAGGTAGCTTCCACTGCTTCATTGGGTAGAGAATTCCACAGATTCATCACTCTCCGGGAAAAGCAGTTCCTCCTCATCTCCGTCCTAAATCTACTCCCCCGAATTTTGAGGCAAAGTCCCCTAGTTCCAGTCTCACCTACAAGAGGAATCAACTTTTCTGCCTCTATCTTATCTATCCCTTTCATAATTTTAATGAATTCCAGGCAACTCAATCTCTCCTCATAGGCTATCCCCTCATTTCTGGAATCAACCAGGTGAACCTCCTCTGTACCACCTTCAAAGCCAGTATATCCTAAGGAGACCAGAACTGCACACAGTACTCCAGGTGCGGCCTCACCAGTACCCGGTACAGTTGCAGCATAGCCTCCCTGCTCTTAAATTCAATCCTTCTAGCAACAAAGGTCAACATTTCATTTGGCTTCTTGATAGCCGGCTGGACCTGCAAACCGACCTTTTACGATTCATGCACAAGCACTCCCAAGTCCCTCTGCACGGCAACATGCTTCAATCTTTTACCATTTAAATAATTATCAGACCTTCCAGTTTTCCTTCTAAAAGTGGATGACCTCACACTTACCAACATTGTACTCCATCTGCCAGACCCTTGCCCACTCACTTAACCTAACTATATCTCTCTGCTCAATTTGCTTTTCCACTCAATTTAGCATCAACAGCAAACTTAGATACTCTACACTGGGACCCCTCTTCCAGATCGTTAATGTATATCGTGAATATTTGCAGACCCAGCACCGACCCCTGAGGCACACCGCTCACCACTGATTGCCAACCAGAGACACACCCATGTATCCTAATTCCCTGCTTTCTATTGATTTACCAATCCTCTATCCATGCTAATACATCACCCCCAACTCTATGCATCATCTTATGGATAAGACTTTTAAGCAGCACCTCATTCAACACCTTCTGGAAATCCAAGTAAATAACATCCATCTATTCCCCTCTATCCACTGCCCTCGCTATATCCACAAAGAACTCCAGTAAGTTTGTCAAACACGACCTGCCTTTGCTGAATCCACGCTGCAATTGCCTGATGGATCCATTTCTTTCCAGGTGCCTCATTATTTTTTCTTTAATGACAGCTTCAAGCATTTTCCTAACTACGGATGTTAAACTAACTGACCTATAGTTACCTGCCTTTTGCCTAAATCTTTTTTTGAACAGTGGTGTGACATTCCCATTTTCCAATCCACCGGGATCTGCTCAGAGTCCAGAGACTTTTGGTAAATTATCACCAAAGCCTCCACTATAACTTTGCCATTTCTTTCAATACCCTGGGATGCATTCCCCCAGGACCAGGGGACTTGTCTCTCTTCAGGCCCACAAGTTTGCTCAGCACCACCTCTTTAGTGACAGCTGTTGTATTGAGGTCTTCACCTCCCATCGCATCCATAACATCTCTCTTTGGCATGTTAGACAAGTCCTCCACCGTGAAGACCGACACAAAATAGTCATTCAAAGCCTTGGCCATTTCCTCATTACCCAATATCAATTCCCCCTCCTCGTCCTCCAAGGGAATCTACATTCACTATGGCCTCTCTTAAACACCCCACACTCCTAAATCCATGTCTCTCTTAGATACCCCCACACTCCTAAATCCATGTCTCTCTTAAAGACCCCCACACTCCTAAATCCATGTCTCTCTTAAAGACCCCCACACTCCTAAATCCATGTCTCTCTTAAAGACCCCCACACTCCTAAATCCATGTCTCTCTTAAAGACCCCCACACTCCTAAATCCATGTCTCTCTTAGATACCCCCACACTCCTAAATCCATATCTCTCTTAAAGACCCCCACACTCCTAAATCCATGTCTCTCTTAAAGACCCCCACACTCCTAAATCCATGTCTCTCTTAGATACCCCCACACTCCTAAATCCATGTCTCTCTTAAAGACCCCCACACTCCTAAATCCATGTCTCTCTTAGATACCCCCACACTCCTAAATCCATGTCTCTCTTAAAGACCCCCACACTCCTAAATCCATGTCTCTCTTAAATACCCCCACACTCCTAAATCCATGTCTCTCTTAGATACCCCCACACTCCTAAATCCATATCTCTCTTAAAGACCCCCACACTCCTAAATCCATGTCTCTCTTAAAGACCCCCACACTCCTAAATCCGTCTCTCTTAGATACCCCCACACTCCTAAATCCATGTCTCTCTTAAAGACCCCCACACTCCTAAATCCATGTCTCTCTTAAATACCCCCACACTCCTAAATCCATGTCTCTCTTAGATACCTCCACACTCCTAAATCCATGTCTCTCTTAAATACCCCCACACTCCTAAATCCATGTCTCTCTTAAAGACCCCCACACTCCTAAATCCATGTCTCTCTTAAATACCCCCACACTCCTAAATCCATGTCTCTCTTAAAGACCCCCACACTCCTAAATCCATGTCTCTCTTAAAGACCCCCACACTCCTAAATCCATGTCTCTCTTAAAGACCCCCACACTCCTAAATCCATGTCTCTCTTAAAGACCCCCACACTCCTAAATCCATGTCTCTCTTAAATACCCCCACACTCCTAAATCCATGTCTCTCTTAGATACCTCCACACTCCTAAATCCATGTCTCTCTTAAATACCCCCACACTCCTAAATCCATGTCTCTCTTAAAGACCCCCACACTCCTAAATCCATGTCTCTCTTAAATACCCCCACACTCCTAAATCCATGTCTCTCTTAAAGACCCCCACACTCCTAAATCCATGTCTCTCTTAAAGACCCCCACACTCCTAAATCCATGTCTCTCTTAAAGACCCCCACACTCCTAAATCCATGTCTCTCTTAAAGACCCCCACACTCCTAAATCCATGTCTCTCTTAAAGACCCCCACACTCCTAAATCCATGTCTCTCTTAAATACCCCCACACTCCTAAATCCAGGCCTCTTAAAACATGCCCCTCACCCTTTTCCACTGTATATAATTATAAAAACTTTTACTGTCCATTTTTATATTTTGTGCTAGTTTATTTTTATCATCTATCTTCCCTTGCTTCATTGCTCACTCAGTGGTTCTTTGTACAGGAGCCTGAAGATCTGCACTCAACGTTTCAGGAATGGCTCCTTCCCGTCTGCCATCGGATTTCTGAATGAACAATGAGTCCATGAACACTTCCTCAGTATTCTCCCCTGGCCCTCTGCACCACTTATTTAATTTATATACTGTATGCATATTTATATCTTTCAGTTATGTATTGCAATGTACTGCTGTCTCAAAACAAAAATCTCATGGTGTGCGCTGATGATATTAAACCCGATCCCGGTATTTTTTCTGTTCTACTTTTAGTTTGCGCTGTACAATTTACCACATCTGTCATGAAAGTAAAAAATTTAGGTTATGAGGAATCACAGATCTTTTGTTATGCAGTCATGCATTTGACACACTGTCTTTGAACTATCTGTATCCTGGATATCAATGGGTCCCACTGACACTGTGCTCTGTACTTTCTGCAGAGCCTCTCCCTGTGAAATGCCCATCTTTCTGATATACAGGACGTCTATGTTCCCCTGCACGGCTGCTAGTCTTCAGCCTCGTGATTTCTCCACAATTTCCATAATCATGTTCTCCGCCACACTGCTCTTTACCCTTGCAAACAGCTGCTAAATGACCAAACTTCTAGCACTGAAAACACCTCAGAGGGGGTGACACATAGACTCAAACCAACTACTCACATAACTAAATTAACTCTATCTGGAAACATTTTCGCATCAAATTTAACCAACTTTTCCCCCAACTAAGTTATGTTGCAAACACGAGGAAATCTGCAGATGCTGGAAATTCAAACAACAACACACACAAAATGCTGGTGGGACACAGCAGGCCAGGCAGCATCTACAGGGAGAAGCACTGTCGACGTTTCGGGCTGAGACCCTTCGTCAAGACTGTCCTGACGAAGGTTCTTGGCCCGAAACGTCGACAGTGCTTTTCCCTGTAGATGCTGCCTGGCCTGCTGTGTTCCACCAGCATTTTGTGCGTGTTGCTTAAGTTATGTTGAACTTGATCCAGGGAGGCCCTCTTGTGGTTACTCCCCAAAGCCACTGTCATTCAATACAATTCCTTGGTGCCACTTTCCTTCCTCTCACAGCTTGTAACCACAAAACTTTCTCACTTTGCTTACTACCTCTACAAAATACAAAGTGTACCCCGTTCTTAAAGGATTCGCGCCCACAAAAAGCTCCTAGCGTTTTATTCAAATCCATAGTTAGTCGAATCAGATTGATATCAGAAACAGGCCCACATTCAAAACTCGACCAAACATCAAACTCTTCCTTTCCTTCGTTTATTTAAATCCTGTCTACTGCCTCCATCACTGGATGATAAGCCATGATAAACATCAATTCATTACTTACATTTTTATTTCCCAGCAACTAGTCACTCACCTTCCTCCATACAACTCCTGTCACGCAACACCACCTCCCATTCATTACCTCTGTCTTCTTCCTCACCTCCTACCATCTCTACGCCCCTTCCTGA
Source organism: Hemitrygon akajei (assembly GCF_048418815.1). Taxonomy (NCBI): domain Eukaryota; kingdom Metazoa; phylum Chordata; class Chondrichthyes; order Myliobatiformes; family Dasyatidae; genus Hemitrygon; species Hemitrygon akajei. The sequence goes on from NC_133134.1 coordinate 85,499,856, forward strand.
GAGCAACCTCCAACAGCAAAGCTCAGTCCTTTACTCCACCAACAGCCTCTCCCAACCACCCCGGCCTCCCAAGTACCCACTTCCCCACACTAACCTACTCAAGGAATGGTTTACCAGGGGAGTGGTTCATGGGGGGGGGGGGGGGGGGGGTGGATGTTGTTCAGGTGAGGGATGTGTTTAACAGAGGCCTGGATTTAGGAGTGTGGGGGTGTTTAAGACAGGTCTGGATTTAGGAGTGTGGGGGTGTTTAAGAGAGGCCTGGATTTAGGAGTGCAGGGGTGATTAAGAGAGGCCTGGATTTAGGAGTGTGGGGGTGTTTAAGAGAGGCCTGGATTTAGGAGTGTGGGGGTGATTAAGAGAGGCCTGGATTTAGGAGTGTGGGGGTGTTTAAGAGAGGCCTGGATTTAGGAGTGTGGGGGTGTTTGAGAGGCCTGGATTTAGGAGTGTGGGGGTGTTTGAGCGGCCTGGATTTAGGAGTGTGGGGGTGTTTGAGAGGCCTGGATTTAGGAGTGTGGGGGTGTTTGAGAGGCCTGGATTAAGGAGTGTGGGGGTGTTTGAGAGGCCTAGATTTCGGAGTGTGGGGGTGTTTGAGAGGCCTGGATTTAGGAGTGTGGAGGTGTTTGAGAGGCCTGGATTTAGGAGTGTGGGGGTGTTTGAGAGGCCTGGATTTAGGAGTGTGGGGGTGTTTGAGAGAAGCTAGATGTTTGAGAAGAGGGTAAACTTTCAGGTGACAGGGTCCTGGAAAATGGGGAAGACCCCAAAAAGATGGGCATGTTGCTGGAGAGAGGTCTGTGGCTCCGGAGCAGGTGATTTGTCAGGGGCATTGGGTTGGATTGCATCCGGGGATCTCAGAGCAGATTCCATCCAACCCCCCCCCCCCCCCACCCCCCCCACTTACCCTCCTCCTTGTCCTCGGACATGACAGTGTGGCACAGAGCCAGCAGCCGGAAGAACTCATGGACCTCACCATCGCCCAACTTGACGGCCTCCAGCAGCGACGGGTCCTGGAAGGAGAAGCTCGGGTCCGCCAGGGCGTTGAATGAGAAGTCCACCATCGGCCTCCTCTGCGGGGTCAGAGGGAGGGAAACCATTGGACCATTGACTCTGCTCCACCACGGCTGATTTAATACCCCTCTCAACCCCATTCTCTGCCTTCTCCCTGCAACCTCTGACACCCTGACTAACCAAGAACCATCAGCCTCCACTTTAAACACACCCAACGACTTGGTCTCTGCCGTCACCATGGCAATGAATTTCACAGATTCACCACCCTCCGGCCCTCGGCTCCCCACTGTTGGGAACATCCTCTCCACATCCACTCTATCTCGGCCTTTCAATAGTTGACAGGTTTCCATGAGATTGGGCAGAGAAGACGCGATGGATCAAGTGGACTAATTTTGCCCCCATGTCTCATGGTCTACACCCCAACATGCACCGACCGGGCCAGAGCCGTCAAATGCTCCCCACGCATTAACCCTTTCATTCCCGCGACCATTCCTGTGAACCTCCTCAGGATCCTGTCCAACACCAGCACATCCTTTCTTAAATATGGAGCCCAAAACTGCTCACACTACTCCAGATGCGATCTGATCAATACCTTATCTAAAAGCATTAATCCTTGACTTTATATTGTAGTGCTGTGGAAAACACGGACCACGGAGTCAGCCAGCACAGGACTGTACACTGTCCTATCCCGGGCCTGCTCTGCCCAAATGGGTCCATCCCTCAGCCCTCACTCACGAGTGTGTGGCCGGTTCCCGGTCTTACTCCATCGGCAAGTTTGCAGCTGACACCACTGTCGTGGGCTGTATCTCAGACAGGGACAGACGGGGAGGGATAGAGAGCTTACTGACATGGCGCAATGACGACCTTTCCCTCAGTGACAGCAAAGGCGCTGGTCACTGGAGGGATGGTGTTCCTGCCCTCGTCTGTGCCAGGGGTGCCGAGGTCCAGAGGGTTGAGAGCTTCGAGGTCCTAGGAGTGAACATCACCAACAGCCTGGCCTGGTCCGACCACGTAGGTGCCATTGTCAAGGAAGTTCACTAGCACCGCAACTTCCACAGCAGGCTAAGAAAGCTGAGCGTAACCCCACTGGGTTTTACCGATGTACCACAGAAAGCATCCTACAGTGGAGCTGGGGAGTTGGTGAACCCTGTTTCTGCATAAATATGACCTAAAACGTGATCAGATTTCCTCACAAGTCCTAAAATTAGATAAAGAGAACCCAAATAAATAAAAAGCATTATATTTATTGAGAACAATGATCCAATATTATACACATTTGTTGGAAAAAGTATGTGAACCTTTGTTTCCAGTGACTGTTGATCAGTCCTGCACATCGGCTTGGAGGAACTTTAGGCCATTCCTCCTCACAAAACTGCATCAACTCTGGGATGTGAGTGGGCTTCCTTGCATGAACTGCTTGCTTCAGGCCCTCCCACAACATTTCTGTAGGATTAGGGTCAGCACTTTGACTCAGCCATTCCAAAACACTAATTTTCTTCTTTTTAATCCATTCTGTTGACTTACTCTTGTCTTTCAGATCATCGTCTTGTTGCATTATCCAACTTCTATTAGGCTTCAGGTGACGGACTGCTACCCTGACATTCTCCTGTAAAATGTCCCGATACAATTTTGAATTCATCGTTCCCTCAATGATTGCAAGCTGTCCAGGCCCCAAACCATGATGTTCCACCCCATGGTGCTTCACAGTTGGGGTGGGGTTTTGGTGTTGGTGTGCACTGCCGTTTTTCCCTCCAAACATTTCTGCCAAAACGTTCAACTTTTGTCTCATCTGTCCACAGAACATTGTCCCAGAAGCATTGTGGAACGTCCAGGTGGTCTTTTGCAAACGTGAGACGTGTAGCGATGTTTCTTTTTGGAGAGCAGTGGTTTTCTCCATGGTGTCCTTCCACAAACACCATTCTTGTTCAGTGTTTTTCTTATAGTGGACACATGAACAGAGACTTTAGCAAGTCTACAGATTTCTGCAGGTCTTTTTGCTGTTATTGTGTTCTTTTTCGCCTCCTTCAGCATTGTACAGTGTGCTCTTGGTGTGATGGCAAGGTGCCCACTCCTCGGGAGAGTAGCAACAATATCGAGTTTTGTCCATTTGTAGAGATTTTTTTTCTTGCTGTGGACTGATGAACACTCAGGTCTTCAGAAATGCTTTGGTAGCCTTCTCCAGCTTCATGCATCTCTACAATTCTTCTTCTAAGGTCCTCAGAAAGTTGTTTGGATCGAGGCACGGTGCACATAAACACGCTGTGTGTCTTTTTTACAGGGCAGGACCTCTACAACCCACACCTCCAATTTCATCCCGTTGACTGGAACATCTGACTCCACATAGCTTTTGTAGAAAGCATTACCCCGGAGGTTCACATACTCTTTTCAACAAATACATGTAATATTGGATCGTTTTTCTCAATAAATAAATGAACAAGTATAGAAGTAGAGAAAAGTCTGCAGGGTTCAGAAACTGTATCCGGATGCATCACAGTTTGATATGGCAACTGCTCTGCCCAGGACCACGAGAAACCGCAGAGAGTTGTGGACATCACAGAAACCAGCCTCCCATCCATGGACTCTGTCTACACTCCCCTCTGCCTTGGAGAAGCAGACAATATCATCAAAACCCCTCCCACCCCGGACAATCTCTCTTCTCCCCTCTCCTATCGAGTAGATGATACAAAAGCCTTATAGCATGTACCACCAGGCTCCAGGACAGCTTCCACCCTGCTGTGATCAGACTCTTGAACGTTCCTCTCATCCGCTAAAAGATGAACTTCTGGTCTCCTCGACATGGACCTTCACTCACCTCTCTTTGCAACTAGAACAGTACAGGCCTTTCACTTCATGATGTTGTGCCAGACTTTTAACCTACTCCAAGATAAATCTAACCCTTCCCTCCCACATAATTTATCATCTGTGTGTCTGTCTAAGAGCCCTTAAATTTCCTTAATGTATTCAGCTTTCCCACCAACCCTGGCATGGAGTTCCACGTACCTACCACTCTCTGTGTAAATAACCCACCTCTGGCGTCCCCGTCCCCCCCCCGAATCACCTTAAAATTATGCTCCCATGTATTAGCCATTTCCTCCCTGGGAAAGAGTCTCTGACTGTCCACTCGACCTACGCCTCCTATCATCTCGTCACCTCTATCAAGTCGCCTCTCATCCTCCTTCACCCCAAAGAGAAAGGCCCAGCTCGCTCAGCCTTTCCAACCAGGACATGCTCTCAGGTCCTGGAAAGTCCCCTCTGCACCCTCTCCATGCCCTTCCTACAACAGGCGACCAGTACTGAACACAGCGGCACACGTGTGGCCTGACCAGAGCTGCAGCACTAGCTTGTGGCTCCGACCATGGAAGGGGATCAATCTCCCAACACTCACACACTGTTCTGCACTGTTTCCCCTGCACCAACTCAATGTACTGGAGTGCGGAACAGTCCGACGGCACACAGACAGAGGTCTTTCACTGCGGCCAGAAGAAACCAGTGACCCCACTTCCCAGTCACACAAAGATGCGGGACGGCTGAACCACACCGACACCAACTGCACAGACCACATCGAGACCCTCCAGCTTTCCCACCACTCACTCTCGGCTTAACTCCCACCTCAGGTCCTGGCCCAATCTCCGTATCCTGAAATCCATCTGCTTCAGAACCCAGCAGAACAGAATTCCGAGCATTCCCTTCTCTGCGTGAAGACAGCTCCATCCCAAATGGCCTCAGTCTAAGATGGTGAGAGGTGAACCCCAGTCGTGACCCTGTTCCTCGAGTAACTCACCTCCCTGACGTCGTGTTTGTGTCCTATCTGATCACTCAGGTCTCCTGGAAAGGAAGACACAACAGTTTGAGTTTGCGATCTGGGGGAGGGAGGGGGAGGGAGAGAGAGAGGGGGGGGGGAGAGAGGGGGAGAGAGGGAGAAAGAGGGAGAGAGGGGAGAGAGAGAGAGAGGGAGAGTGTGTGTGTGTGTGTGTGTGTGTGAGACAGATTGTGTCAATGTGTGGTGTCTGTCATTTGTCACTAAGTGTGAGAAAGACTGTCAGAGGACAGAGAGGGAGAGAGAAGCAGAGGGAGAGAAAGTCAGAGACGGAGAGACAGTGAGGGAGAGAGGGAGACGAGACAGAGGAAGAGGTGAAGACAGAGGGAGTGGGGGAGGGAGACAGATACAAAGGAGAGAAAGGGAAAGGAGGATAGTATCAGTGAGAATGTCTGTGAGATAGAGAGGGAGGGATAGAGTGAAGAGGAGACAGGGAGGACGGGAGAAGGAAATCAAATATGAGGAAGTATAGGTTTAAGGTAAGTGGGAACATTTTAAAGGGGTTCACGTGTTTTTGACCCACAGGGTGGGAGGACTTGAGGGTCTGAGTTACAGAGTGAGGCTGAGCTGTATTCCTTGGAGCACAGGAGACAGGGATGACCTGACAGAGGTAGATATTATCATGAGGGACAGAGATAGGGTGAACACACACAGTCTTTTCCCCAGGGTTGGGGAAATCGAGAACTAGAGGACACAGGTTTAAGGTGAGAGGGGGGAGGTTTAATAGGAACCTGAGGGGTAAATTCTTCACCCAGAGGGTGATCGGTACATGGAACGAGCTGCCAGAGGAAGTGGATGAGACAGGTACAGTAACAACATTTAAAAGACACTTGGACAGGTACAAGAATAGGAGAAGTTGAAAGGGTGTGGGCAAATTAGACTGGCTTACATGGGAATCTGGGTCAGCATGGACCAGTTGGGCAGAAGGGCCTGTTTCTATACCGTTATGCCTCCAGGGCTCCCTGACCATCCCAATCCCAAGAAGCTGCCAGCAGCTCCAGTTGCCAAAGATTGCAGGATTCCTTCCCTGGACGAGGCACTGGTTAGAGGGCCAGACTCCCAGGCACCCACCCACCCCTGAACCGGGGAGCCCGGGGACCCTCCTTGTGTCGGGGGGTTGGGGAGTGTGGAGGGGAAGTGATGCCGGGCGGGGGGTGGAGGGGAAGATACCCTCACCGTAGGTCTTGCCGCCGATGGAGCACTTGTTGAAGGTCATGATGTTCTGGGTGAGGGTGCCGGTCTTGTCGGAGAAGATGTACTCAATCTGGCCCAGCTCTTCGCTCAGCGTGGTGGTCCGGGCCTCAGCAGCTGTGTCGTTCCACCCACAGTACATCTTCTTGTCCCAGTTAATGAAGTAGCTGTGTCCCAAGCGGATTACCTCCACGCTGCTCAGAGAGGGCAGAGGGGGAGAGCGGAGGTCAGGGAACGCACACAAAAAGCATGTCATGAGGTTTCCTCCACACCGTCCCATCACACACTCCCGGGGTCAGACACAGAGTGAAACTCCCTCTACACCGTCCCATCACACACTCCCGGGGTCAGACACAGAGTGAAGCTCCCTCTACACCGTCCCATCACACACTCCCGGGGTCAGACACAGAGTGAAACTCCCTCCACACTGTCCCATCACACACTCCCGGGGTCAGACACAGAGTGAAACTCCCTCCACACCGTCCCATCACACACTCCCGGGGTCAGACACAGAGTGAAACTCCCTCTACACCGTCCCATCACACACTCCCGGGGTCAGACACAGAGTGAAACTCCCTCCACACTGTCCCATCACACACTCCCGGGGTCAGACACAGAGTGAAACTCCCTCTACACCGTCCCATCACACACTCCCGGGGTCAGACACAGAGTGAAACTCCCTCCACACTGTCCCATCACACACTCCCGGGGTCAGACACAGAGTGAAACTCCCTCTACACCGTCCCATCACACACTCCCGGGGTCAGACACAGAGTGAAACTCCCTCTACACCGTCCCATCACACACTCCCGGGGTCAGACACAGAGTGAATCTCCCTCCACACCGTCCCATCACACACTCCCGGGGTCAGACACAGAGTGAAACTCCCTCCACACTGTCCCATCACACACTCCCGGGGTCAGACACAGAGTGAAACTCCCTCCACACCGTCCCATCACACACTCCCGGGGTCAGACACAGAGTGAAACTCCCTCCACACCGTCCCATCACACACTCCCGGGGTCAGACACAGAGTGAAACTCCCTCTACACCGTCCCATCACACACTCCCAGGGTCAGACACAGAGTGAAACTCCCTCCACACCGTCCCATCACACACTCCCGGGGTCAGACACAGAGTGAAACTCCCCCTACACCGTCCCATCACACACCCCCGGGGGTCAGACACAGAGTGAAGCTCCCTCTACACCGTTCCATCACACACTCCCGGGGTCAGACACAGAGTGAATCTCCCTCTACACCGTCCCATCACACACTCCCGGGGTCAGACACAGAGTGAAACTCCCTCTACACCGTCCCATCACACACTCCCAGGGTCAGACACAGAGTGAAACTCCCTCCACACCGTCCCATCACACACTCCCGGGGTCAGACACAGAGTGAAACTCCCTCCACACTGTCCCATCACACACTTCCGGTGTCAGACACAGAGTGAAACTCCCTCCACACCGTCCCATCACACACTCCCGGAATCAGACACAGAGTGAAACTCCCTCCACACCGTCCCATCACACACTCTCAGGGTCAGACACAGAGTGAAACTCCCTCCACACTGTCCCATCACACACTCCCGGGGTCAGACACAGAGTGAAGCTCCCTCCACACCGTCCCATCACACACTCCCGGGGTCAGACGCAGAGTGAAGGCCTCTCCACATCGTCCCATCCACGGACTCATCTGCCATCTGCGTGCCTATGGGGAGTTTGCAGTGGAAATCTCCCTACTCAGCAGTCCTCTCCTCTTACCCGTGGGGTCACGGTGGAGAATATTTCACAGAGCAGTGGTTGAAAGTCACTTTATGGTCAGTTTTTCAGCTTGGAGAATTTTACTCTGTGTGTATGAGGGATTTTTCCTGGCAGAAGATACAAATGCCTGAAAGCACGTACACCAGGCTCAAGCACAGTCCTAACAGACTCCTGAATACTCCACTAGTACGGTAAGATGGGTTCCTGGCCTCTCCATCTACCTCGTCATGATCTTGTACCTTACTGTTTGCCCTTACTGCACTCCCTCCGTAACTGTGACACTCTATTCCGCATTCTGTTGTTATTCACCCGTTCTACTTCAACACCCTGTTGTGGTGATGCCATCTGAACGGGCAGTGTGGAAGCTAAGTTTCTCACTCTATCTCAGGGGCATGTGGCAACGATGAACCAATTTACCAGAGAGGAGTTTGTCACCCCTGTCTGAGTAACTGAAGGGGCTGCTCCCTTGGTTCTACTGAGCTTTCAGCCCCACGGTCAGATACCCGGTGTGGAAGGTGTAGGGTCAGGTTCTCGTTGGCCTGCTCCTGCCCATCGTCAAGGTGTCCATTCACAGATCTACTTACTGAGAGATTTCTCCTCCGTGATCGTGACCGCCAAACGCAGATATTAAGCGAATGCTCCATGGATTACGTGCTGCATTTAGCAAACAAGAAGTCGTCTACCCTCATGCGTTTCAAATCATTGCAGCGGACTTCGATCAGACCTGCTTGAAGAAAGCTCTGCCCAATAACCTGTGGCACCAGGGGTCCCAGCCCACTTGACCACTGCTGCTCTGCCGTTCAACCGCCGGACTGCATTTTAAAGAAATCGGATCACTCGGCCTGCACACAGGCAGGGGCTGAGGAGCAAAGCTTCAGAGGGCGGGATAACAAAGAGGTGGTCGCAGGACTCGTCGGAGGATCTGAATGTATACACCACAGTTGTCACGGACCTTGTAAAAACACCCATGGACCAGCGTTCTCCCACAAAGTCAGTCAGAGTCCTGCTGAAGAACCAGTTTGCTGAGGCAAATCAGTGGCATTCAGGTCTGGCGACCAAGTGAGTTACAAAGCGTCCCGGTACGGTCTCTGGGAAGCCATCTCACGTGCAAAGTGGCAATTCCAGAAGAAACTAATCACAGACGGATGCGCGACAGCTGCGGAGGGCTTGAATGCTATCGGCTCCTACCAAGTGACAACAAGGTTTCAGTCCCAGGTGAGCTCGATGCTCGCTCTGACCGTCACAACACGGAGGCACTTCCATGAACTCCCACAGCCCCCGATGACCCTGTGATTTCAGTTTCTGAGGCCGATGTGAGAGCATCCTTCGGGAGGCTGAACCCACAGAGAGCATCCAACTCAGCTGGCGCCCCTGGCCAAGTACTAAAGACTTGTGCTGATCCACTGGCTGGAGTGTTCACTGAGATCTTCACCCTCACCACCAGTCTGAGGTGCCAATCTGCATCTAGCTGGCTTCAGTTATACCAGAACGCGCTGACCTGCCTCAATGACTTTCGTCCAGAAGCACTTGTATCCACAGTGATGAAGTGCTTTGAGACGTTGGTGATGAACCATATCAGGTCCACCCCGAGAAGCAACTTGGCCTCCTGGAGCAACATGTCCGCAGCAGATGCCATCTCACTGGCTCTCCACTCAACCCTGGAACATCTGGACAGCAAAGATGCACACTCCTTATCGACTACAGCTCGGCATTCAATACCACCATCCCCTCACAACTCATCAATAAGCTCCAAGACCTTGCCCTCAATACCTTTTTGTGCAACTGGATCCTTTATTTCCTCACTTGCAGACCCCAGTCAGAACGGATTGGTAACATCTCCTCCACAATCTCCCTCAGCATCAGGCCGTGTGCTCAGACCCCCGTTCTACTGGCTTTACGCTTATGGCTGTGAAGCTAAGCACAGCTCCAATGCCATATTTAAGTTTGTTGATAACACCACTGTAGTTGACCAAATCAAAGGAAGGGTATAGGCGGGAGACTGAATATCTAGTGTTGTGACACAATAACCTCTCACTCAATGTCAGCAAGGCCAAGGAGCTGGTTATTGACATCAGTAGAAGAGGTTCTCATCGGCGGATCAGAGGTGGGGAGGGTTAGCAACTTTAAATTCCTCAGTGTTATCATTTCAGAGGCTCTGTCCTGGGCCCAGCACGTAAGGGCAATGACAAAGACAGTAGGACAGCACCGTTACTTTCTTAGAACTTTGCAATGATGCAGCACATCATCTAAAACTTTGACAAACCTATAGGTGCAAGTGTAGGGTACACTGACTGGTTGCATCACAGCTTGGTATGGAAACACCCTGTATGGTAAATCCTACAAAACGTAGTGGATACGGCCCAGTCTATCACCAGTAAAGCCCTCCCCACCATCAATCACATCCTCACAGAGCACGGTCGCAGGAAAGCAGCATCCATCATCAGGGACCCCCTCCTCCCAGGCCAGGCTCTCTCTCACTGCTACCATCAGGAACCCCCACCTCCCAGGCCACGCTCTCTTCTCACTGCTACCATTAGGAACCCCCACCTCCCAGGCCACACTCTCTTCTCACTGCTGCCATCAGGAACCCCCACCTCCCAGACCACGCTCTCTTCTCACTGCTGCCATCAGGAACCCCCATCTCCCAGGCCACGCTCTCTTCTCACTGCTACCATCAGGAACCCCCACCTCCCAGGCCACACTCTCTTCTCACTGCTACCATCAGGAACCCCCACCTCCCAGGCCACACTCTCTTCTCACTGCTACCATCAGGAACCCCCACCTCCCAGGCCAGGCTCTCTTCTCACTGCTACCATCAGGGACCCCCACCTCCCAGGCCACACTCTCTTCTCACTGCTGCCATCAGGAACCCCCACCTCCCAGGCCACACTCTCTTCTCACTGCTACCATCAGGAACCCCCACCTCCCAGGCCAGGCTCTCTTCTCACTGCTACCATCAGGGACCCCCACCTCCCAGGCCACACTCTCTTCTCACTGCTGCCATCAGGAACCCCCACCTCCCAGGCCACACTCTCTTCTCACTGCTACCATCAGGAACCCCCACCTCCCAGGCCACGCTCTCTTCTCACTGCAGCCATCAGGAAGGAGGTACAGGAGCCTCAGGACCCACACCACCAGGTTCAGGAACAGTTATTACTCCTCAACCATCAGGCTCTTGAACCAGCGGAGATAACTACACTCACCCCATCGCTGAACTGATTCCACAACCAGTGGACTCACTTTCAAGGACTCTTCATCTCATCTTCTCCATATTTATTGTAATTTAGTTCATTTCCTCTTTTTGTATTTGCATTATTTGCTATCTTTTGCACATTGTCTGTTAGTCTTTGTTGAGCAAAGTTTTTTATTGATTCTATTGTGCTTCTTTACATGCCCACAGGAAAATTAATCTCAGGGCAGTATTTGGTGACATACGTGTACTTTGATATTAAATTTACTTTGAACTTTGGACCCGCCGAGCCAACTGCCTGCCCCTCCCTTAAGGAAAGATCCATGCCTGGATATCCTCGGAGAGAGAGCCCACAGCATTCTCCACTGCCTCACTATCTCCCTCCCCAAAAACACTCATGAACCTGGTGCTGTGGGACTTCAGGCTTCGGTACCTCCAACTCCACCCACGATTCCAGGAAGGGAAAGGGCAGCAAACCTGACATCAATCTATAATGGACGGTGGTGGAGAAAGTCAGCAACTTTAACTAACATCTCAGACAACCAGTCTTGGGCCCAGAACACAGACACAATCACAAGGACGGTGTGTCAGCATCTTTAACTTTGAGGAGGTTAAAGAGGCCTGGCTAGTCACTGAACAACAGATGTACCACTGAAAGTATCTGGGCTGGTTGCATCATGGTCTGGGATGGGAATTCAAAGGTGCGGAATGTAAGAAGCTGCAGAGTTATGGACTCAGCCCAACATATGATGATGAACAAAACTGATGAAACAATGTACAGGGAGGAGGTCAAACACCTAGAGAGCTGGTGCAGTGACAACAACTTGATGCTTAATGTCACCAAAACCAAGGAGATGATCGTCGATTTCAGACGGTCTCAGCCTGAGCACACACCCCTCAGCATCAGCGGCTCCACAGTGGAGAGAGTGGAAAACATCAAGTTCCTTGGGGTGCAGATCTCAGACAATCTCACCTGATCCAGGAACACCACTGGGATTGTGAAACGAGCCCAGCAGAGATTGCACTTTCTGAGGAAGCTTAAACAAGCATCACTCCCCACTAACATCTGAACTACATTCTACAGAGGCGTGGTTGAGAGTGTGCTGACCTTTTGCATCATAACCTGGTACTCCAGCTGCAGTGCTGCCGACAAAAAAGCCTTGCAGAGGTGGTTAGGGGAGCAGAGAAGGTTATTGGGGTCTCCCTACCTTCTGTCCAAGACCTCTTTCAGAGTCAATGCCTCCAGAAGACACGGTACATCATTAAAAACCCCTCACACCCTCTCCATGAACTGTTTGTTCTTCTGCCATCAGGTAAACGTTACAGGAGCATCAAAACTAAAACCACAAGGCTACTAAACAGCTTCCTCCCACAGGCAGTCAGACTGCTAAATAGCTGCTCTACCTGACTCTGCTTTGGACACTTTTAACTTGCACTGGACACTTATAACGTGTTTTTAACTGACATGTGGCTGTTGTGTTTTACTATTTATTGTTATGTTTATTATTTAGTGTTGCGTTTGTTATGTTATGATTGCACTGCTCCTGGGAAACGCTGTCTCATTCTGCCCTGCAGAGCTGATGTACGGTTAGAATGACAATAAAGTTTTTGAATCTTGAATCCTGAATATGTCAGGGGCACATCGGTCTCCGCCATCGGTCATATCTACAGGAGACGCTGCCTCAAGAAAACAACACCCATCATCAAAGATCCCCACTGTCCGGGCCAGGCCATCTTCTCACAGGAGGTACAGACGCCTGAAGCCCCACATCACCAGGGTCAGGAACAGCAACTTCCCTTCAACCATTCGGTTCCTGAACCGACCGGTACAACCCCGATCACCACCTCGGTACAGAAACACTGTGACCGGATTGCACTACAATGCACTTTGGTTTTGAAAATGAATCTCACGGTAGAATACGATGGCATATATGTACTTTGATAATAAATTTACATAGAACTTTTGTTTTGTTCTGGTTGTGTCCTGCCTTGTGAAAATTATGTACAGTTTATGTTTAACGCAGAACATAGAACAGCAGAGCACAGTATAGGCCCTTCATCCCACTATGTTGTGCCAACTTTCTAAACCTACACTACTCCAAGATCAATCTCCCACATCGCTCTCCATTTTTCTTTCACCCATGTGCCTGTCTAAGTCTTTCGAATGTCCATAAGGTATCTGCCTCTACCTCCATTCCTGGCAGTGTGTTCCACACACCCACCACTCCCTGTGTAAAGAACACACCTCTAACTCACCCCTGTATGTTCCTCCAATCACCTTAAAATGGCATCCATTTGTATTAGACATTTCTGCACTTATGAGGAAGTGTTCATCTGTCCTCTCGAGCTATGGCTCTCATCATCTTATACATCTCCATCAAGTCACGTTCCCTCATCCTCCGTCAGTCAGATTGATCTATGTATCCTCACGTTCCCTCATCCTCCGTCAGTCAGATTGATCTATGTATCCTCACGTTCCCTCATCCTCCGTCAGTCAGATTGATCTATGTATCCTCACGTTCCCTCATCCTCCGTCAGTCAGATTGATCTATGTATCCTCACGTTCCCTCATCCTCCGTCAGTCAGATTGATCTATGTATCCTCACGTTCCCTCATCCTCCGTCAGTCAGATTGATCTATGTATCCTCACGTTCCCTCATCCTCCGTCAGTCAGATTGATCTATGTATCCTCACGTTCCCTCATCCTCCGTCAGTCAGATTGATCTATGTATCCTCACGTTCCCTCATCCTCCGTCAGTCAGATTGATCTATGTATCCTCACGTTCCCTCATCCTCCGTCAGTCAGATTGATCTATGTATCCTCACGTTCCCTCATCCTCCGTCAGTCAGATTGATCTATGTATCCTCACGTTCCCTCATCCTCCGTCAGTCAGATTGATCTATGTATCCTCACGTTCCCTCATCCTCCGTCAGTCAGATTGATCTATGTATCCTCACGTTCCCTCATCCTCCGTCAGTCAGATTGATCTATGTATCCTCACGTTCCCTCATCCTCCGTCAGTCAGATTGATCTATGTATCCTCACGTTCCCTCATCCTCCGTCAGTCAGATTGATCTATGTATCCTCACGTTCCCTCATCCTCCGTCAGTCAGATTGATCTATGTATCCTCACGTTCCCTCATCCTCCGTCAGTCAGATTGATCTATGTATCCTCACGTTCCCTCATCCTCCGTCAGTCAGATTGATCTATGTATCCTCACGTTCCCTCATCCTCCGTCAGTCAGATTGATCTATGTATCCTCACGTTCCCTCATCCTCCGTCAGTCAGATTGATCTATGTATCCTCACGTTCCCTCATCCTCCGTCAGTCAGATTGATCTATGTATCCTCACGTTCCCTCATCCTCCGTCAGTCAGATTGATCTATGTATCCTCACGTTCCCTCATCCTCCGTCAGTCAGATTGATCTATGTATCCTCACGTTCCCTCATCCTCCGTCAGTCAGATTGATCTATGTATCCTCACGTTCCCTCATCCTCCGTCAGTCAGATTGATCTATGTATCCTCACGTTCCCTCATCCTCCGTCAGTCAGATTGATCTATGTATCCTCACGTTCCCTCATCCATGCTTAACGCACACTCAGTGGCACTTTGTTAGGTACACCGGCTCGTTAATGCAATTATCTAATCAGCCAATCAAGTGGCAGCATCTCAATGCATAAAAGCACGAAGGCACTGTCAAGAGGTTCAGTTGCTGTTCAGAGCAAACTTCAGAATGGGGAAGGAACGTGATCTTGTAGCGATGTTCTACACACAGCGCTGAAATAACGACACACAGTCGGTAAGTCGTTTCGAGACTGGTTTATTCAAACTTCACGGCGCTGGCATTTAATCCCTAGCGCCCGTCCTCTCCGGGCGGAAATGACGTCAGAGGTGCATTACCAAAGTCTCCCCCCGCGCGCTGGCTATTTGAGAGCCGGTTCGCCTGCGCAGAAAGTGGGTCGCCACAATCTCACTGACTTTGACCATGGAATGATTGTTGGTGCCAGACACGGTGGTTTGAGTACCTCAAAAACTGCTGATCTCCTGGGATTTTCATGCACAACTGTCTCTATAGCTTACAGAGAATGGTGTGAAAAATAAAATCCAGTGGCAGTTCTGAGGATGAAATCACCGTCTGAACGAGAGAGGTCAGAGGAGAATGGGCAGAGTGGTTCCAGCTGACAGGAGCTCACATAACCACACGTTACAACAGTGGTGGGCAGAAGAACATCTCAGAACGCTCAACATGTCAAACCTTGAGGTGGATGGGCTACAGCAACAGAAGACCATGAACATACACTCAGCGGCCACTTTATCGGGTACAGGAAAGCTAATAAAGAGGACACTGCATGTTTTTTTTGTGAATGCTCCGTACCTGACACTACTGTAAGTCTCTGCGATGCTGCTACAAGTTTTTCATCCCACCTATGCAGTGAACTGGATTTCTACATTAGACCTTTTTTTTACACAACCATGTTAGAGGTGGGCTGTGGAGCTAAGATCGAACTCACCTCACATACAGCGAGATGGGAACCACCGTGTTCAGGATGATGATATAAGACCAGAACGACAAGAAACCGGAGAAGAAGGCACTGTCGACGCCCTGATCCCAGGGCAAGTAGATCTGGAAGAGGTTCCCGACCTCGTGCTCCCAGATGGAATTCCCAATGGCAAGGATGATCCCCATGCAGACCAGAAATCCGAAGATCTAGGAACAGAGGAGACGGGAAAAACTTGAGTGGGTGTGTCAGGGGAGGAGTGGCGGGAGTCATAGGAGAGCAGGGCAGGGAGACAGGACTTGCCTGAGGAGTGACCCTTCCAAACAGGGCAGGTGTGGCCTAACGCAACAGGCCTCACCGTCAAAGTGAGGCCTCACCTGGGACAGTCTGCCTGGTTATGGCCACCCTGCCTTAGGAAAGATGTCTGAAACCTGGAAAAAGTGCAGAGGAGATTGACCAGGATACTTAGGAGACTGAGGGGGTATATAGAACCACGAGGGGCAGGGACAGGGTGAATGCACACAGGCTTTATCGTCAGGGTTGGGGAATCAAGGACTGGAGTGCACAGGTTTAAGCTGAGAGGGGAGATATTTAATAGGGACCTGAGAGCAATTTCTTCACCCAGAGGGTGGTCAGTCTGTGGAATGAGCTGCCTGAGGAAGTGGTTGAGGCGGGCACAATGACAACATTTAAAGGACACTTCACTGTCTTTTCACAAACCATCAATTTTGCTGTCTTCCACAAAATGACTAAGCATGACTACACTCCCAACCCAATCTCTCAGAAACCACAGAGAGCTGCGGACACAGATCAGCACATCACGGAAACAGCCTCCCCTCCACTGACTCTGTCTACACTTCCCACCGCCTCGGTAAAGCAGCCAGCACAGTCAAAGATCCCTCTTCTACCTTCACCCGTCGGGCTGAACGCACAGACCGCCAGGCTCAAGGACAGCTTCTACCCCGCCGTCATCAGACTCCTCAACGGACCTCTTGTACGATAAGATGGACCAGGTGGGTTGAGTTGTTCTCCAATCTTGGCAACTCATTGACCGCCCAAGCTACAGATTTTCCAAACTATTTCACTAAGACAGACTCTTGGTCTCTCAATCTACCTCATTGTGGTCCTGACGAAGGGTCTCGGCCTGAAACGTTGACTGCTCATTTCAACGGATGCTGCCCGACCTGCTGAGTTCATCCAGCTTGTTTGTACGTCTTGATTTGACCACAGCATCTGCAGTGTACTTTGTGTTTACCTCACTGTGGCCCTCGTACCTTGCTGTCTGCCCGTACTGCACTCTCTCTGTAACTGCGACACTCTATTCTGCCTTGCTGTGTTTTATAAGAACACCTGGCCTGTCGAGCCTGCTCCACCATTCAATAAGATCATGGCTGATCTGACCATCTCCACCTACCTGCCTTTTCCCCAATTCCCCTACTATGCAAAAATCTATCCAACCTTGTCTTAAATATATCTACTGAGGTAGCCTCCACTGCCTCACTGGGCAGAGAATTCCACAGATTCATCACTCTCTGGGAAAAGCAGTTCCTCCTCACCTCCATCCTAAATCTACTCCCCCAAATTTTGAGACTATGCCCCCTAGTTCTAGTCTCACTTAACAGTGGAAACAACTTTCCTGCCTCTATCTATGTTTCTAAAAGATCTCCTCTCATTCTTCTGAACTCCAGTGAGTACTGTCCCGGGCAACTCAAACTCTCCTTATAGCCTAATCCCCTTATCTCTGGAATCAACGTGGTGAACCTCCTCTGCATCACCTCCAAATCCAGTATATACTTCTCCCATCTCTGTTCTACCTCAATATACTGTGTAATGTTTTGATGTGTAAGAGCAGTATGTGAGACGAGCTTTTCACTGTATCTCGGTCACCAACTCCAATGCCGATCTTTAACACAGACGAGAGTGAGTACACCTCTGGTGATTCAGGCCTCCAACCAGCAAGATTAACCAACAGTGCCACCTCCCCACACCATCTCCTTCCACCAAGCCAGTTTGAGATCCAATTGACCCGTTCACCCTCCATCCCAAGTGATGCCACCTTCTACAGCAGCCCACCATGCAGGACCTTGTCAGAGGCCATTCTAAAGTCTGTGTAGATGACATCTACTGCCCTACCTCTCTTGATCCTCACGTCACCCCTTCAGAAGAACCAGGCGGAATCAGTGCTGCCCCCTCAAGTGGCCCGGCAACTCACCCAGAGAACCAGGGTATTCATTAGCCTGTCGATGCTGGTCCGTTTGAACTTGGTGCGACCACTGTTCTGCATCAGTTTGGTGTCCGGGCCTGTGGACGGGAGGCTGCGTTAGTGCGGACCTAGTGGGAGGGCTGGAGAGAGGGGAGACGTTGGGGAGTGGGGAGGATGGAGAGGATGGGGAGATGATAAATAGGAGGGGAGTTGGAGCTGAATGGGATAGAAGGGAAGGGAGGGTGAGGGGGATTGGTGAGGGAGGGGAGGGTGATTAGGGGAGTGTGAGGCAGAGAGGGGAGAGGGAGTGAGAATAGTGAGTGTGGAGAGGAGGGGGAAAGGGGAGGTGAGCGTGAGGCGGAGAGTGGGGAGGGGAAAGGTGAAGTAGGCAGAGGAGTGGAAGAGGAAGAAAGGAGTGTTGAGTGTGAGTGTGAAGAGGGAGAGGGGAGAGGTAGCGGAGGGGTAGATGAGGTCCGAAGGACTGACCTGCGAAGAGCACCAGCCCGAAGCAGCACTCGGTGTTGCGTAGCACACAGCCGCGCAGCAGAACATTGCGGTTGTCCAGCGGGATCTTGTTCTCTCTCCAGTGCAGGGTCCCCGTGAATCGGTCCAGTTTGTTGTTGGGGGGCTCACAGATCACCTCACCTGCCGGCACCCACACATGTCAATCTGGGCCCATCCACTGCCGCCAGACCCACCCACTGCCTCCAGACCCATCCACTGCCCCCAGACCCGCCCACTGCCTCCAGGCCCACCCACTGCCGCCAGAACCATCCACTGCCTCCAGACCCATCCACTGCCACCAGGCCCCATCCACTGCTCCCAGACCCGCCCACTGCCCCCAGACCCGCCCACTGCCTCCAGGCCCACCCACTGCCTCCAGACCCACCCACTGCCTCCAGACCCATCCACTGCCTCCAGAACCATCCACTGCCACCAGGCCCCATCCACTGCCCCCAGACCCGCCCACTGCCCCCAGACCCGCCCACTGCCTCCAGGCCCACCCACTGCCACCAGGCCCCACCCACTGCCACCAGGCCCCGCCCACTGCCCCCAGGCCCCATCCACTGCCACCAGGCCCCATCCACTGCCACCAGGCCCCATCCACTGCCCCCAGACCCGCCCACTGCCCCCAGGCCCGCCCACTGCCCCCAGGCCCGCCCACTGCCCCCAGACCCGCCCACTGCCGCCAGGCCCGCCCACTGCCGCCAGGCCCGCCCACTGCCCCCAGACCCGCCCACAGCCTCCAGGCCCACCCACTGCCTCCAGACCCGCCCACTGCCCCCAGGCCCGCCCACTGCCCCCAGACCCGCCCACTGCCTCCAGGGCGGCGCCCATTAACCCACGTGCCGCTAACCATGCCCAGCCCCACCTGTTACTCCAGGTCCTGCTGCATGCACCATGACTCTGCCCCCCAAACAAGCTAACCCTCCCCACCCCATGGAATCAAATCCTGACCACTGGTCCCAAGCTGCACCCCGAATCCTTCTTTGGCTTCCTGAGGCCACAGCAACAGCTACACAGCAAGCAGCCCTGCCTCTCGACCCACTCACACCCAGGGCCACCCCCAACCTTGGCTCTACGACCCCCCCCCCCCAAAATCATTCTGTATCTTTGCACACTGTGTAACGATCTGCTCTGTGTGAACATTTACAAGAGAAGCTCATCACTGCACCTTGTTAACGTGTGACATTAATAAACCAATTCCAATTCCATCCCAGCTTGCCATCCAGTCCCGTAAATCTGTCACTCTCTATATAAAAGCCCAGGACCCCCGGATTGGATCCCAGCCTGTAACCCACTCCCAGGATCTATTATTCAATATAAACCACCCAGAGCTGGGATCAGATCCCAGCCTGCAAGCCAGTCCCAGTGATCAACCCTACTCACCGTCGAACTCGGCCAGCTTGCTGGTGTCTCCCAGTTCCGACGTGACGGACAGTGACTGTCTCACCTTCATGTTGGTTTCCCTGCAGATCCAGTTGGACAACAATCAGTGGCTGCCCCATGTGAACATCGCCTCCACCAATCCCCATGTGGCTGCCCCATGTGAACATCGCCTCCACCAATCCCCAAGCGGCTGCCCCATGTGAACATCGCCTCCACCAATCCCCAAGCGGCTGCCCCATGTGAACATCGCCTCCACCAATCCCCAAGCGGCTGCCCCATGTGAACATCGCCTCCACCAATCCCCAAGCGGCTGCCCCATGTGAACATCGCCTCCACCAATCCCCAAGCGGCTGCCCCATGTGAACATCGCCTCCACCAATCCCCAAGCGGCTGCCCCATGTGAACATCGCCTCCACCAATCCCCAAGCGGCTGCCCCATGTGAACATCGCCTCCACCAATCCCCATGCGGCTGCCCCATGTGAACGTCACCTCCACCAATCCCCATGCGGCTGCCCCATGTGAACGTCACCTTCCACCAATCCCCATGTGGCTGCCCCCATGTGAACATCGCCTCCACCAATCCCCAAGTGGCTGCCCCCATGTGAACATCGCCTCCACCAATCCCCAAGCGGCTGCCCCATGTGAACGTCGCCTCCACCAATCCCCATGCGGCTGCCCCATGTGAACGTCACCTCCACCAATCCCCATGCGGCTGCCCCATGTGATCATTCGCCTCCACCAATCCCCAAGTGGCTGCCCCATGTGAACGTCACCTCCACCAATCCCCATGCGCTGCCCCATGTGAACATTGCCTCCACCCAATCCCCATGCGGCTGCCCCATGTGAACATCGCCTCCACCAATCCCCAAGTGGCTGCCCCATGTGAACGTCACCTCCACCAATCCCCATGCGGCTGCCCCATGTGAACATTGCCTCCACCAATCCCCATGCGGCTCGCCCCATGTGAACATCGCCTCCACCAATCCCCAAGTGGCTGCCCCATGTGAACGTCACCCTCCACCAATCCCCATGCGGCTGCCCCATGTGAACATTGCCTCCACCAATCCCCATGCGGCTGCCCCATGTGAACATCGCCTCCACCAATCCCCATGCGACTGCCCATGTGAACGTCACCTCCACCAATCCCCAAGCGGCTGCCCAGGCGCCAATCGCCGCTGGCCAATCAGTGGAAGCGACCAGGGTGAGACGTGGAGACATCTGCCGGTGTTGTACAGCAGCCCCACAGAGCACCCCCCCCTTTACCAACAGCACGTTCTGCAGCCCTCGACTCTCCTGCAGCCTGAATTCACTCTCACTGCCCTCCCGTGACTCTCCCTCCTCACCCGCCCCCTCCCGTGACTCCCTTCCCCACTCACCCCCTCCCGTGACTCTCCCTCCTCACCCGCCCCCCTCCCGTGACTCCCTTCCCCACCCACACCCTCCTGTGACTCCCCTCCCCACCCGCCCCCTCCCGTGACTCTCCCTTCCCCACTCACCCCCTCCGTGACTCTCCCTCCTCACCCGCCCCCTCCCGTGACTCCCCTCCTCACCCACCCCTCCCGCGACTCACCCTCCTCACCCCACCCCTCCTGCGACTCTCCCTCCTCACCCCACCCCTCCTGCGACTCTCCCCTCCTCACCCACGCCCCTCCTGTGACTCTCCCTCCCCACTCATGCCCCTCCCGTGACTCTCCCTCACCCACACACCTCCCGTGACTCCCCTCCTCACCCCGCCCTCCCGTGACTCTCCCTCCTCACCCACCCCCGACTCCCCTCCCCACCCACTCCCTCCCTTGACTCCCCTCCCTCACCCACTCCCTCCCGTGACTCTCCCTCCTCACCCGCCCCTCCCGTGACTCCCCTCCTCACCCACCCCTCCAGCGACTCTCCCTCCTCTCACCCGCCCCTCCCGTGACTCTCCCTCCTCACCCGCCCCTCCCGTGACTCCCCTCCTCACCCACCCCTCCAGCGACTCTCCCCTCCTCACCCACGCCCCTCCTGTGACTCTCCCTCCTCACCCACTCCCTCCCGTGACTCTCCCTCCCCCACCCACGCCCCTCCCGTGACGCTCCCCTCCTCACCCACGCCCCTCCCGTGACGCTCCCTCCCCACCCACCCCCTCCCGTGACGCTCCCTCCCCACCCAACCTCCCGTGACGCTCCCTCCCCACCCACCCCCTCCCGTGACGCTCCCTCCCCACCCACTCCCTCCCGTGACTCTCCCTCCCCACCCACCCCCCTCCCGTGACGCTCCCTCCTCACCCAACCTCCCGTGACGCTCCCTCCCCACCCACTCCCTCCCGTGACTCTCCCTCCCCACCCACCCCCTCCCGTGACGCTCCCTCCCCACCCACCCCCTCCCGTGACGCTCCCTCCTCACCCACGCCCCTCCCGTGACGCTCCCTTCCCACCCACCCCCTCCCGTGACTCTCCCTCCCCACCCACCCCCTCCCGTGACTCTCCCTCCCCACCCACGCCCTCCCGTGACGCTCCCTCCCCACCCACGCCCCTCCCGTGACGCTCCCTCGTCACCCACCCCCTCCCGTGACTCTCCCTCCCCACCCACCCCCTCCCGTGACGCTCCCCTCCTCACCACCCCCTCCCGTGACGCTCCCTTCCCACCCACCCCCACCCCGACTCCCCTCCCCACCCACCGCCCTCCCCGTGACGCTCCCCTCCTCACCCACCCCTCCCCGCGGACTCCCCTCCTCACCCACCCCTCCAGCGACTCTCCCTCCTCACCCACGCCCCTCCTGTGACTCTCCCTCCTCACCCACTCCCTCCCGTGACTCTCCCTCCCCACCCACGCCCCTCCCGTGACGCTCCCTCCTCACCCACTCCCTCCCGTGACTCTCCCTCCCCACCCACGCCCCTCCTGTGACTCTCCCTCCTCACCCACTCCCTCCCGTGACTCTCCCTCCCCACCCACGCCCTCCCGTGACGCTCCCTCCCCACCCACCCCCCCCTCCCGTGACGCTCCCTCCTCACCCACGCCCTCCCGTGACTCTCCCTCCCCACCCAACCTCCCGTGACGCTCCCTCCTCACCCACGCCCCCTCCCGTGACTCTCCCTCCTCACCCAACCTCCCGTGACGCTCCCTCCCCACCCACGCCCCCTCCCGTGACGCTCCCTCCTCACCCACGCCCTCCCGTGACTCTCCCTCCTCACCCAACCTCCCGTGACGCTCCCTCCCCACCCAACCTCCCGTGACGCTCCCTCCTCACCCACGCCCCCTCCCGTGACTCTCCCTCCTCACCCAACCTCCCGTGACGCTCCCTCCCCACCCACGCCCCCTCCCGTGACGCCCCTCCTCACCCACGCCCTCCCGTGACTCTCCCTCCTCACACCAACCTCCCGTGACGCTCCCTCCTCACCCACGCCCTCCCGTGACGCTCCCCTCCTCACCCACGCCCCTCCCGTGACGCTCCCTCCCTCACCCACGCCCCTCCCGTGACGCTCCCTTCCCACCCACGCCCTCCCGTGACGCTCCCTCCTCACCCACCCCCTCCTGTGACTCTCCCTCCCTCACCCACGCCCTCCCGTGACTCTCCCTCCTCACCCACCCCCTCCCGTGACGCTCCCTCCTCACCCACTCCCTCCCGTGACTCCCTTCCCCACCCACCCCCTCCCGTGACGCTCCCTCCTCCCCACCCCCTCCCGTGACGCTCCCTCCTCACCCACCCTCCCCGTGACTCCCTTCCCCACCCACCCCCTCCCGTGACTCTCCCTCCTCACCCACGCCCTCCCCGTGACTCTCCCTCCCCACCCCACGCCCCTCCCGTGACGCTCCCTCCCCCACCCACCCCCTCCCGTGACTCTCCCTCCCCACCCACCCCCTCCCGTGACTCTCCCTCCCCCACCCACGCCCTCCCGTGACTCTCCCTCCTCACCCACGCCCCTCCCGTGACGCTCCCTTCCCACCCACCCCCTCCCGTGACTCTCCCTCCCCACCCACCCCCTCCCGTGACCTCTCCCTCCCCACCACCCCCTCCCGTGACGCTCCCTTCCCACCCACCCCCTCCCGTGACCTCTCCCTCCCCACCCACCCCCCTCCCGTGACTCTCCCTCCCCACCCACGCCCTCCTGTGACTCTCCCTCCTCACCCACGCCCCCTCCCGTGACGCTCCCTTCCCACCCACCCGCCCTCCCGTGACTCTCCCTCCCCACCCACCCCCTCCCGTGACTCTCCCTCCCCACCCACCCCCTCCCGACTCCCCTCCTCACCCACGCCCTCCTGTGACTCTCCCTCCTCACCCACGCCCCTCCCGTGACTCTCCCTCCCCACCCACCCCCTCCCGTGACTCTCCCTCCCCACCCACCCCCTCCCGACTCCCCTCCTCACCCACGCCCCTCCCGTGACGCTCCCTCCCCACCCACGCCCTCCTGTGACGCTCCCTCCTCACCCACGCCCCTCCCGTGACGCTCCCTCCCCACCCACGCCCTCCTGTGACTCTCCCTCCTCACCCACGCCCCTCCTGTGACTCTCCCTCACCCACGCGCCCTCCCTTGACGCTCCCTCCCCACCCACACCCTCCCCACCCACGCCCTCCTGTGACGCTCCCTCCTCACCCACCCTCCCGTGACTTCCTTCCCCACCCGCCCCCTCCCGTGACTCCCCTCCCCACCCGCCCCCTCCCCCGTGACTCCCTTCCCCACTCACCCCCTCCCGTGACTCTCCCCCCTCACCCGCCCCCTCCCGTGACTCCCCTCCTCACCTGCCCCCTCCCATGACTCCCCTCCTCACCCACCCCTCCCGCGACTCACCCTCCTCACCCACCCCTCCCGCGACTCTCCCTCCTCACCCACGCCCCTCCTGTGACTCTCCCTCCCCACTCACGCCCCTCCCGTGACTCTCCCACCCACACCCCACCCCCTCCCGTGACTCTCCCTCACCCACCCTCCCGTGACCTCCCCTCCCCACCCACCCCCTCCTGTGACTCTCCCTCCTCACTGTGTCGGTACGTGACCGCCTGCTGGACCAGTAACTCGTTCACTGACTCAGAGAAGTGAAATAAGCCTCTCAGCCCACGGAGCCCCTGCTGACCCAGTGCCACCCATCTGCATTGTCCATCTCCCAACCCGCTCACGGGGCTCTGCTACTCCACATACAAACCAGCAGAACGCCCGGTTGCCTGGGGACCTCCCGGACTTACCCATCCAGTTCGGCAGTCTCAATGTAACACAGACCGTAGGGCTCGCTGCTGGAAAGCAGCAGCAGGTCAGCCTGGGGACAGAGACGCAGAAAAAGACCGTCAGGCACGTGGAGGGAACCTACGCGACAGACTCCATGTTAAACCACTCTGAGGGATGCTGAGAGCGGACTGGAATCTCAGCTGACGCTGATGGATGAGAGGGGGACGGGGAGGGGGAGGAAATCCGCGGCAGCTGAAGGAACAGTTACCTCGGGGATTGAACATTTTGGAGGAGTGGGGTCGCAGAGGGATTTAGGGATGGATATGAAGAGGCACAGTGGCCAGAGTGGGTCCCAGAGGGAGGGGTTGGAGGGGACCACAGAGTGGTCCAAAGTGTGTGCCAGAGGGGTTCAGATAGACGGGGAGGGGGTGTCGGCGCCAGACGGGGTTACAGACATAGGGAGGGTTGTAGGGGCTGAGGGGTTACAGAGACAGGGAGGGGTGTAGTGGCTGGAGGGGCTTACAGAGATGGGGAGGGGTGTAGTGGTTGGAGAGGGTTATAGAGAGGGGGAGTGGTGTAGGGGCTGGAGAGGGTTACAGAGAGGGGGAGTGGTGTAGTGGCTTACAGAGACAGGGAGGGGTGTAGGGGGCTGGAGAGGGTTACAGAGAGAGGGAGGGGGTGTAGTGGCTGGAGGGGATTTCAGAGACAGGGAGGGGTGTAGAGGCTGGAGAGGGCTACAGAGAGGGGGAGGGGTGTAGGGGCTGGAGGGGGTCACAGAGGCAAGGATTAGTAAGGGAGTGTACAGCAATCATAATGTGAAATAGGTTTCATGTTCCAGCTGGCTGTCACCATGTTGTTACAACGTCCAGCCCTGGCTTCCCAAGACAACCCATGGCATCTGCTCCCGGGGCTAAATTTCAGCCAAACTCAGTTTCTTCCAGAACAATCACCTCCCACTTCTCCCCAATTCCCCCCCCCCCCCTTCACTAGACGGCACCTACCGCCACAAACTGGTTGTTCTCGAGCTTAATGATGTCGCCCACCCTCACGTGCATCCATTTGTCTTTCTGGAGCCTGTGGGAAGATGAAGGAGGGCAGGTCAACGGACTGACGACATTCCAAGATGGGACAACAAAATGGCTGCCGGTCACCAATCTCCAGACTCAGCCCACCCCTGAAAGTGAGGGGGGGGGGGGAATAAAGAGTCATCCCTACCGCAAATTGAGCAGCAGGAGCAAGGGGGGAGAATTGATGGTGTCTGAAACCATCTTCGAATTTTGAGATTAATGCTTAAATCCATCTTTTGAGGCCTTAGTGGATAAGGGTGTCCAACTTGTTCATAATAAATGGGCCTCTTTCAATGATTATACTGTGGTTTCAGGTCAGCGTTAAGTACCCTGACTTTTAATTCCAGACTTTGACCGTGTAACACAGAATAATGCAGCGTGGGAACAGGACCTTTGACCCATTATGTCTAACTAATTATGGACACGACACCTAATCCCTTCGGCCTGTATATGGTCCGTTCCTCAGATCTCTGTACATCTAAGAGTCTCTGAAACTCTTGGACAGAATCTCCCTCCCTGCACCATGGTCCTGGCAGTGCATACACCACTGTGTAAACAAATACTCCACCCCCCGGGGGACTGACTGTTCTGTAGACGGTAGTAACCATATTTTAACTTGAGTACACTTACTGTCTTATAAATATTGAATGTCTGTAACTTGGATTTGTTGTAATAAACTTTTTATAGTTTTGTTAAAAATACTTCACACACCTCCTTTGAATACCCCCCCATTCATTTTAAAAGCATGTCCTCTGATATTAGACATTTCAAATCCAGGAGAAAGACACTAGCTGTCTGCTCTATCCACGCCCCTCGTGATCACATGAACCTCTATCCAGCCCCCCCTCAGCCTCCTACACTCCAGAGAAAACAACCCAGCTGTCCAACCTTCCCTTGTGGCAGCCCCCACTTCAGGATCCTCTCCGAAGCCTCTGTGTCCGGTGGCCAGCGGCAATCCGATTGAGTTTCCAGGGAAACGGAGGAGGATGGGGAGAGCATGGAATTGGCGAAGCGGGTGGGAGCCAGGGTCCCCAGCGCTGGGAATGGGAATCATATGAGAGAGGGTAGTAGATGGTGTGACAGGGCCATCAGAGAGCAACGACCAAAGCCCGAGGAACGACTCTAACGTCCGGCCCAGCGGGGGGGGGGGGAACGCCTGGATACTCACTTGCCATTGATGAGGAGAACGGATTGCCGGTTGTTCACCTGCTTGTCACTCTTGTGGCGGAACTGCGGAGACAGAAGGCAGTCAGGCCAGGGGTGGAGGGGAGGAGAGAGTGGGGGAGGACAGAAGGGAGAGGGGGGAAGGGAGGGGCAGAGGAAGGGGGAGAGGAGATGGTTGGGGGGGAGGGGGAGAAGGGGGAGAGAGTGGAGAGACTGGGGGAGGGATAGAGGGATTGTAGAGGGTAGTGTAAAGAGAGGGGTAGAGAAGGAGAAGGAAGGGAAGGGAAGAGGGAGGAGGGGTTGTATTTGGAAATCACATCAATGTCCCTGATACTGGCCATACTGGAAGGAAGGTGACAGAAGGAGGGGGAAGGGAGGAGGGGGTAGGGAAGAGGGGAAAGGGAAGAGAGGGAAAGGAAAGGAAGGGGGAGGAAGAAGGGGGAGGAAGAAGAGGGGGAGGAAGGAGGGGGAAAGGAAGGGGGGAAGGAAGGAGGGGGAAAGGAAGGGGGAAGGAAGGGGAGGAAGGGGGGAGGAAGGAGGAGGGGAGGAAGGAGGGGGAAGGAAGGGGGGGAGTTAAGAGTGATGGCAGGGTTTACTCCTCCCCTCTGCCACTGAGGGAGTTAGGAAAGTGGCATGTCCCTGGCACAGATTGAGTCGTGTAGGGAAGGTCTACGACACACAGGACTCCTGTCTCCCTTCAAGGGTGTTCCCTCTTGTCCCCTTCATTCTCCTCCCTCTCCCTCTTGCTGTCCCCCCCAAACCCCTCAGCTTTTGCCCCTCCCCTTCCTCCACAGCCCCCTCCCTCGCAAACATACGTCCCACCCTGTTCCCCTGCCCGTGACCCCTGTGTATATGTGAGGAGCGGTGGGGAGGGAGGGTACTGACTTCACCCCAGGAAGAGACGCCCACCTCCCGTCTCCTCAGGGGTGGAGGGTGAGGGACAGAAGGGCAAACCCCTCCCGCACCCACCCCCGACCAGCTCGACTGGGCTCTCACCCCCGCCTCCCCGCGACCCCCCACCCACCCCCCCAACCACTCGGCTCCCCCCCCCTCCCCGCGGACCCCTGTCCTCACCCTCCCCAAACTTTTGCCCCGGTTGACATATCTGTCCATTCTTCCCCCCGGGGGGGGGCAAGTGGCCAGGAGGATGAAGCAGAGCAGGGGTGGGTAGGTGATCACAGGTTGGGGATGACAGGCACCGCACGGAGGGGAAGGGGGCGATTCCAGCCCAGGGCACTGACCCCAGTCCCAGAGGTTGGACTGCCGTTCGTTAAACCCTCTGTTTGTTGCTCAAAACTCGAGCTTACTCCCCGTCCTAATTTTCCCTGCCCCTATCCCCCCCCCATTCCCTCAACACCAGGACTCCATCCAGCTCCGAACTCCGAGGGGTGTCGCAGGGCGGGGGTTCCACGGGCTCCCTGTCCCAGTCTGAGATGGTGACCCTCTCGTCCTCAACTCTGGCAGCCCAGGGGGAGACACCCTTCCCTTCAAGCCACGACGGGATCTCCCCTCGTGCTTCCAAACCCCAGGGAACGCAGTCCGGGTTACCTCGATCGCTCCCCCAATCCCGGTGTCCCCAGACCTCCTCCCAGTCTGGTGGATCTTCGCTGCAGTCCCTCCGTGGTAGGGATGTTGTTTCCGGGGCGGGGCCGCACCGTGCACAGCCCTCCCGGGTGCGCTCTCACCGGGGCAGTGAGAAATCCTCATTGTGTAACTCAAACCTTCCATCTCCGCTCCTGATCACGTGCGGCCCCCTGTCCGGTGGCCTCCCTTTGAACATCAATGCTAACCCCATCTCACACCAGATAAAGATAGCCTCACCCCCGCCATTCTCTCTTCCCGTTCCTCATTCTGGCTGCCCACCACCCTTCCTCCCACGGTCCACTCTCCTCTCCTAGCACATCGCTCCCTCAGCTCTTACCTCTTCCAATGATCACCTCCACCCCCTCACCCGCCCACCCAGCTACCCCGTGCCTGGTCTCCACCCATCGCCTGCCAGCTTGCCCCTACTCACCCTTGCCCACCCCTCCCGATGTTTACCCCCGGGAGCCGCTGCCTGACCTGCCGAGCTCCTCCAGCACCCCGAGCGTGAAGATGCTGGCGCGTAACTTCCATATCTCCCGCCAGCTCGCTCCTAAAACCTCCCCCCACAACAAGAAGGCCCCCGCCCATTCGGTGGTGCGGGCCAGGCCGGGAGAAGACTCACGTAGTCGTCTGTGGCGTCTTTGACTGCAGTGATGGTCAAGACTAGGACCAAAGGCACAATGGTGGTGAACCAGGACAGCGAGGAAATCTGCGGGATGAGCTGCAAGGGGGGAGAAGGAGCCAGGAGAGGTTAGTGTGACGGAAGGGGGGGCGGAGGGGGAGGAATGGGGGACAGCGGACATAAGGGGAAAGTAAGCGGGGTGTGAAAGAATTGCTCTTCCTATCCCAGACCCCCATCCCCAGTCTTGAGGCAACGCCAGAGACCCAGGGCCTGGAATCCAGATCAGGGCTTCATGTCCGACTCTGGGTTGCAGACTCCAGATCCCATTCTCCAGACCCTGCTCTCTCGTTCCTGATCTTCAGGGCTGGACCTCCTTGTTCCACTCTCCCGATCCCAATCTTCAGGGCCTATTCTCCGTATCCCACTCTCCTGGGCCCAATCACCCAATCCCAGTCTCCTAATCCTGGTGTGTTTACTCTGGTCTCCCAATCCTGCTCTCCCGATCCCAGTCTTCAGGGCCTGCTCACCCTCTCTCCTGGGCCCAATAACCCAATCCTGGTCTTCTGATTCTAATTGCCCGGGCCCCCAGTCTCCTGATCTTTTTCTCCAAATCCGAGTCCTGGGACAAACAAGAGAAAATCTGCAGATGCTGGAAATCCAAGCAACACGCACAAAAGTGCACAAAAACAACCGGAAACATTGACTGCTTATTTCCACGGATGCTCCCTGGCCTGCTGAGTTCCTCCAGCATGTGTGTGTGTTACTCTGAGGCCTGGAATCCTGTGGCTTTACAGGAGTGGGAAAGAGGGTCCTGTTGGGATTGGGGAAACGGGGTCCCAGAGATCCGGTGTGAGCCTCACGCCCAATCCAATAGCAGGTCACTGGAGTTAACCCTTTGGAGGAGACAGCGAGGCCCCAGTGCTCCAAGGAGGAAAGGCTTCTGGGGATGGGGAGAAGATTCAAGAAAATTCCAGGGCTGTTAGATTCCAATTCCTTCCCCTCCTCCCCTCCAGTGCCAAGCGTGTGGAGAACCAGACATCGACTAAGAGTCCAATCCCTTCTTGGATATACACGCCTCCCCCTCCCCACCCAAAACAAATCCTTTACAAGCCAAAGGCACACCCCCCTCTAGAAAGCATGACCTTCATGGAACCTCAGGGCACACAGCAAGATCCCAGGAGTGGGTCGAGGGGTAATGCTCAGCCTAAGAACAGTGGTGGGGGGGTGTGGGTCCTTCCATCTCACCCCTCCCACATCTCCTGGCAGTGGGACGCTTCCCGAGTCCAATCCCTCCCTTGCCCACTTCTGGCCCTCCCCCAGCACCCCACCCCCCTCCCCCCATCGTGTAGCCCAAGACGAATGTACCTGCAGAATCAGCAAGAACAGGAAGTAGGTGTTGGCCACCTCCTGGAACTGC